>NC_057802.1:510737362-511024229 GCF_018294505.1 Triticum aestivum | reverse complement strand
CCCCTGGAGCTCCACCGACCTCAACTCCAACTCCATATATTCGTGTTCGGGGAGAAAAAACCAGAGAGAAAGATTCATCGCGTTTTACGATACGGAGCCGCCGCCAAGCCCTAAACTCTCTCGGGAGGGCTGATCAGGAGTCCGTTCGGGGCTCCGGAGAGGGGAATCCGTCGCCGTCGTCATCATCAACCATCCTCCATCACCAATTTCATGATGCTCACCACCGTGCGTGTGTAATTCCATCGTAGGCTTGCTGGACGGTGATGGGTTGGATGAGATTTATCATGTAATCGAGTTAGTTTTGTTAGGGTTTGATCCCTAGTATCCACTATGTTCTGAGATTGATGCTGCTATGACTTTGCTATGCTTAATGCTTGTCACTAGGGCCCGAGTGCCATGATTTCAGATCTGAACCTATTATGTTTTCATGAATATATGTGAGTTCTTGATCCTATCTTGCAAGTCTATAGTCACCTACTATGTGTTATGATCCGGCAACCCCGAAGTGACAATAATCGGGACTACTCCCGGTGATGACCGTAGTTTGCGGAGTTCATGTATTCGCTATGTGTTAATGCTTTGGTCTGGTACTCTATTAAAAGGAGGCCTTAATATCCCTTAGTTTCCGCTAGGACCCCGCTGCCACGGGAGGGTAGGACAAAAGATGTCATGCAAGTTCTTTTCCATAAGCACCTATGACTATATTCGGAATACATGCCTACATTACATTGATGAATTGGAGCTAGTTCTGTGTCACCCTATGTTATGACTGTTACATGATGAACCACATCCGGCATAATTCTCCATCACCGATCCAATGCCTACGAGCTTTTCACATATTGTTCTTCGCTTATTTACTTTATTGTTGCTACTGTTACAATCACTACAAAACTATCACTGTTACTTTTGCCACTGTTACCGTTACTTCCATATTACTTTGCTACTAAATACTTTGCTGCAGATACTAAGTTATCCAGGTGTGGTTTAATTGACAACTCAAGTGCTAATACTTGAGAATATTCTTTGGCTCCCCTTGTGTCGAATCAATAAATTTGGGTTGAATACTCTACCCTCGAAAACTGTTGCGATCCCCTATACTTGTGGGTTATCATTGCACTAGTCCATAAATGGATCGCTGGAGCTTGCACACTTTGTTAGCATCCTTTGGATCGATAAAACCTTCAGGTTGCATCATATACAACTCTTCTTCCAGAAATCCACTCAGGAATGCAGTCTTTACATCCATTTGCCAAATTTCATAATCATAAAATGCAGCAATTGCTAACATGATTCGGACGGACTTAAGCATCGCTATGGGTGAGAAGGTCTCATCGTAGTCAACTCCTTGAACTTGTCGAAAACCTTTTGCAACAAGTCAAGCTTTGTAGACAGTAACATTACCATCAGCGTCAGTCTTCCTCTTGAAGATCCATTTATTCTCGATGGCTTGCCGATCATCGGGAAAGTCAACCAACGTCCACACTCTGTTCTCATACATGGATCCCATCTCAGATTTCATGGCCTCAAGCCATTTCATGAAATCTGGGCTCATCATCGCATCCTCATAGTTCGTAGGTTTGCCATGGTCAAGTAACATGACCTCCAGAACTGGATTACCGTACCACTCTGGTGTGGATCTTACTCTGGTTGACTTACGAGGTTCGGTAGTAACTTGATCTGAAGTTACATGATCATCATCATTAGCTTCCTCACTAATTGGTGTAGGAGTCACAGAAACAGATTTCTGTGAAGAACTACTTTCCAATAAGGGAGCAGGTACACTTACCTCATCAAGATCTACTTTCCTCCCACTCACTTCTTTCGAGAGAAACTCCTTCTCTAGAAAGGATCCATTCTTAGCAACGAATGTCTTGCCCTCGGATCTGTGATAGAAGGTGTACCCAACAGTCTCCTTTGGGTATCCTATGAAGACACATTTCTCTGATTTGGGTTTGAGCTTATTAGGTTGAAGCTTTTTCACATAAGCATCGCAGCCCCAAATTTTAAGAAACGACAACTTGGGTTTCTTGCCAAACCACAGTTCATAAGGTGCCGTCTCAACGGATTTAGATGGTGCCCTATTTAATGTGAATGCAGCTGTCTCTAAAGCATAACCCCAAAATTATAGCGGTAAATCAGCAAGAGACATCATAGATCGCACCATATCTAGAAAAGTACGATTACGACGTTCGGACACACTATTACGCTATGGTGTTCCGGGTGGCGTAAGTTGCGAAACTATTCCGTATTGTTTCAAATGAAGACCAAACTCGTAACTCAAATATTCTCCTCCACGATCAAATCGTAGAAACTTTATTTTCTTGTTACGATGATTTTCTACTTCACTCTGAAATTCTTTGAACTTTTCAAATGTTTTAGACATATGCTTCATCAAGTAGATATACCCATATATGCTCAAATCATCTGTGAAGATGAGAAAATAACGATACCCGCCGCGAGCCTCAACATTCATCAGACCACATACATCAGTATGTATGATTTCCAACAAATCTGTTGCTCGCTCCATTGTTCCGAAGAACTGCGTTTTAGTCATCTTGCCCATGAGGCATGGTTCGCAAGTACCAAGTGATTCATAATCAAGTGATTCCAAAAGTCCATCAGAATGGAGTTTCTTCATGCGCTTTACACCAATATGACCAAACGGCAATGCCACAAATATGTTGCACTATCATTATAACCTCTGCATCTTTTGGCTTCAATATTATGAATATGTGTGTCACTACTATGGAGATTCAACAAAAATAGACCACTCTTCAAGGGTGCATGACCATAAATGATATTACTCATATAAATAGAACAACCATTATTCTCTGATTTAAATGAATAATTGTCTCGCATCAAACAAGATCCAGATATAATGTTCATGCTTAACGCTGGCACCAAATAACAATTATTCAGGTCTAAAACTAATCCCGAAGGTAGATGTAGAGGTAGCGTGCCAACTGCGATCACATCGACTTTGGAACCATTTCCCACGCGCATCGTCACCTCGTCCTTAGCCAATCTTCGCTTAATCTGTAGTCCCTGTTTCGAGTTGCGAATATTAGCAACAGAACCAGTATCAAATACCCAGGCACTACAGCGAGCATTAGTAAGGTACACATCAATAACATGTATATCACATATACCTTTGTTCACATTGCCATCCTTCTTATCCGCTAAATACTTGGGGCAGTTCCGCTTCGAGTGACCAGTCCCTTTGCAGTAGAAGCACTCAGTCTCAGGCTTAGGTCCAGACTTGGGCTTCTTCACTTGAGCAGCAACTTGCTTGCCGTTCTTCTTGAAGTTTCCCTTCTTCCCTTTACCCTTTTTCTTGAAACTGGTGGTCTTGTTGACCATCAACACTTGATGCTCTTTCTTGATTTCTACCTCCGTAGCCTTTAGCATTGCGAAGAGCTCGGGAATTGTCTTATCCATCCCTTGCATATTATAGTTCATCACGAAGCTCTTGTAGCTTGGTGGCCATGATTGAAGAATTCTGTCAATGACACTATCATCAGGAAGATTAACTCCCAGTTGAATCAAGTGATTGTTATACCCAGACATTTTGAGTATATGCTCACTGACAGAACTATTCTCCTCCATTTTCCAGCTGTAGAACTCATTGGAGACTTCATATCTCTCAATCCGGGCATTTGCTTGAAATACTAACTTCAACTCATGGAACATATCATATGCTCCATG
Source organism: Triticum aestivum (assembly GCF_018294505.1). Lineage (NCBI taxonomy): Eukaryota > Viridiplantae > Streptophyta > Magnoliopsida > Poales > Poaceae > Triticum > Triticum aestivum. The sequence goes on along the minus strand of NC_057802.1, from coordinate 511,020,524 downwards.
ACATTCAAAACGTCGTTGAAGTCCCGGTTCTAAGCCGTAAAGCATGGCACACTAAACTATCGAGTAGTCATCAGCTTTGCTCTACCAGACGTTCAATTGCTCCTGCAGCGGGTTTGGCACCTAGCGGTGCTTCCAGGACATAATTCTTCTGTGCAGAAATGAGGATAATCCTCAAGTTACGGACCCAGTCTATGTAGTTGCTACCATCATCTTTCAACTTAGCTTTCTCTAGGAACGCATTAAAATTCAATGGAACAACAGCACGGGCCATCTATCTACAACAACATAGACATGCAAAATACTATCAGGTACTAAGTTCATGATAAATTAAAGTTCAATTAATCAAATTACTTAAGAACTCCCACTTAGATAGACATCCCTCTAATCATCTAAGTGATCACGTGATCCATATCAACTAAACCATGTCCGATCATCACGTGAGATGGAGTAGTTTTCAATGGTGAACATCACTATGTTGATCATATCTACTATATGATTCACGCTCGACCTTTCGGTCTCAGTGTTCTGAGGCCATATCTGCATATGCTAGGCTCGTCAAGTTTAACCCGAGTATTCTGCGTGTGCAAAACTGGCTTGCACCCGTTGTATGTGAACGTAGAGCTTATCACACCCGATCATCACGTGGTGTCTCGGCACGACGAACTTTCACAACGGTGCATACTCAGGGGGAACACTTGTACCTTGAAATTTAGTGAGAGATCATCTTATAATGCTACCGCCGAACTAAGCAAAATAAGATGCATAAAGGATAAACATCACATGCAATCAATATAAGTGATATGATATGGCCATCATCATCTTGTGCCTTTAATCTTCATCTCCAAAGCACCGTCATGATCACCATCATCACCGGCGCGACACCTTGATCTCCATCGTAGCATCGTTGTCGTCTCACCAACTATTGCTTCTACGAGTATCGCTACCGCTTAGTGATAAAGTAAAGCAATTACATGGCAATTTCATACAATAAAGTGACAACCATATGGCTCCGCCAGTTGCCGATAACTCCGATACAAAATCTCATACAATAAAATTTAGCATCATGTCTTGACCATATCACATCACAGCATGCCGTGCAAAAACAAGTTAGACATCCTCTACTTTGTTGTTGCAAGTTTTACGTGGCTGCTACGGGCTGATCAAGAACCGTTCTTACCTACGCATCAAAACCACAACGATTTTTCGTCAAGTATGTGATGTTTTAACCTTCAACAAGGACCAGGCGTAGCCACACTCGATTCAACTAAAGTTGGAGAAACTGACACCCGCCACCCACCTGTGTGCGAAGCACGTCGGTAGAACCAGTCTCGCGTAAGCGTACGCGTAATGTTAGTCCGGGCCGCTTCATCCAACAATACCACCGAATCAAAGTATGACATGCTGGTAAGCGGTATGACTATTATCGCCCACAACTCACTTGTGTTCTACTTGTGCATATAACATCTACGCATAGACCTGGCTCGGATGCCACTGTTGGGGAACACAGTAAATTCAAAAAAATTCCAATGCACACGCAAGATCATGGTGATGCATAGCAACGAGAGGGGAGAGTGTAGTCCACGTAACCTCATAGACCGTAAGCGGAAGTGTTATGACAATGTGGTTGATGTAGTCGTACATCTTCACGATCGACTGATCCTAGTACTGAAAGTACGGCACCTCCGCGATCTGCACACGTTCGGCTCGGTGACATCCCACAAACTCTCGATCCAGCTGAGTGTCGAGGGAGAGCTTCGTCAGCACGACGGCGTGATGACAGTGATGATGAAGCTACTGGCGCAAGGCTTTGCCTAAGCACTGCAACGATATCACAGAGGTGGATTATGGTGGAGGGGGACACCGCACACGGCTAAGAGATCAATGATCAACTTGTGTGTCCATGCGGTGCCCCTCTCCCCCGTATATAAAGGAGTGGAGGAGGGGGAGGGACGGCCCTCTACTATGGCGCACCCTGGGGAGTCCTACTCCCACCGGGAGTAGGATTCCCCCCTTTCCAAGTAGTAGGAGTAGGAGAGAAGTGATGTCTACTATGCAACCTTCTCCTTGTAGACATTGTTGGGCCTCCAAGTGCATAGGTTTGTAGGACAGTAGCAAATTTCTCTCAAGTGGATGACCTAAGGTTTATCAATCTGTGGGAGGTGCAGGATGAAGATGGTCTCTCTCAAACAACCCTGCAACCAAATAACAAAGAGTCTCTTGTGTCCCCAACACACCCAATACAATGGTAAATTGTATAGGTGCACTAGTTCAGCGAAGAGATGGTGATACAAGTGCAATATGGATGATAGATATAGGTTTTTGTCATCTGAAAATATAAAAACAGCAAGGTAGCAAGCGATAAAAGTGAGCGTAAATGGTATTGCAATGCTAGGAAACAAGGCCTAGGGTTCATACTTTCACTAGTGCAAGTTCTCTCAACAATAATAACATAATTGGATCATATAACTATCCCTCAACATGCAACAAAGAGTCACTCCAAAGTCACTAATAGCGGAGAACAAACAAAGAGATTATGGTAGGGTACGAAACCACCTCAAAGTTATTCTTTCGGATCGATCTATTCAAGAGTCCGTAGTAAAATAACACGAAGCTATTCTTTCCGTTCAATCTATCATAGAGTTCGTACTAGAATAACACCTTAAGACACAAATCAACCAAAACCCTAATGTCACCTAGATACTCCAATGTCACCTCAAGTGTCTGCGGGTATGATTATATGATATGCATCACACAATCTCAGATTCATCTATTCAACCAACACAAAGAACTTCAAAGAGTGCCCCAAAGTTTCTACCGGAGAGTCAAGACGAAAATGTGTGCCAACCCCTATGCATAAGTTCACGAGATCACGGAACCCGCAAGTTGATCACCAAAACATACATCAAGTAGATCACGTGATATCCCATTCTCACCACAGATAAGCACATGCAAGACATACATCAAGTGTTCTCAAATCCTTAAAGACTCAATCCGATAAGATAACTTCAAAGGGAAAACTCAATCCATTCCAAGAGAGTAGAGGGGAAGAAACATCATAAGATCCAACTATAATAGCAAAGCTCGCGGTACATCAAGATCGTGCCAAATCAAGAACACGAGAGAGAGAGAGAGAGAGAGAGAGATCAAACACATAGCTACTTGTACATACCCTCAGCCCCGAGGGTGAACTACTCCCTCCTCGTCATGGAGAGCGCCGGGATGATGAAGATGGCCACCGGTGAGGGATCCCCCCCTCCGACAGGGTGCCGGAACAGGGTTCCGATTGGTTTTTGGTGGCTACAGAGGCTTGCGGCGGCGGAACTCCCGATCTATTCTACTTCTCGATGTTTTTAGGGTATATGGACATATATAGGCAAAAGAAGTCGGCCAGGGGAGCCACGAGGGGCCCACGAGGGTGGGGGCGCGCCTCCCTACCTCGTGGCCACCTCGAAGCTTCCCTGACTTCAACTCCAAGTCTCCTGGATCACGTTCGTTCCAAAAATCATGCTCCCGAAGGTTTCATTCCGTTTGGACTCCGTTTGATATTCCTTTTCTGCGAAACACTGAAACAAGGGAAAAAAACAGAAACTGGCACTGGGCTCTGGGTTAATAGGTTAGTCCCAAAATAATATAAAAGTGCATAGTAAAGCCCATTAAACATCCAAGATGGATAATATAATAGCATAAATATTTCATAAATTATAGATGCGTTGGAGACGTATCAGCATCCCCAAGCTTAATTCCTGCTCGTCCTCGAGTAGGTAAATGATAAAAAGAAATAATTTATGAAGTGTGAATGCTAGCAGGTGCACAAGTTTGATCAATGATAATTGCAATCACCTTTTCTAGCATCATTATATGTCATAACAGTAGCTCATATCATAAAGCTTCTCATGATCAAGTAACAAGCTATTCACATATTAAAGTATAGATCATAAACTTTCTTGAAAACTAACAAACTATGTTCTCAGTCATCAAACAATTGCAATTCATCTTATTTTCAGGAAGAGTCTATGTCAGAGCTTTGATTCAGCAAACTTCACATACTCAACTATCATTTAGTCTTCCATGATTGCTACCACCCAAAGCATATTTTTAGAACAAATAGTATTCATCGAACACAGAGAAAGATAGGGGCTTAATGTTTCGCCTCCCAACCTTTTACCTCAAGGGTAATGTCAACAGTAGTAATTCATGCTCAAATATATTTGAATGGCCATATATGCTTAGATCTTTCCATCACATGATGCTTGCCAACTAAAGAGTGGGTTGGAATGAGAAGGAATACTACTGACTCTTGCATAAAAGTAAAAAATAGGCCCTTCGCAAAGGGAAGTAGGGATTTGCAGAGGTGCCAGAGCTCGAAGCAAAAACAGAGATGAAAATAATTTTGAGAGGTATGCTTTGACTGTCAACATAACGACCAAGAGTTCCCAATATCTTCCATTCTAGATACATTATAGGCGGTTCCCACGCAGAAAGGTAAAGTTTTTACTCCCCCTCCACCAACATTCACACTCCACGGCTTGTCCGAAACAACGGGTGCCGTCCAACTATCAACATTCCTGGGGGAGTTTTGTTTAAATTATCTGTGATTTTGTTTTTGATCTTTTGATCATAGGACTGGGCATCCCAGTTACCAGCCATTTTCTCGTGAATGATGAGCGGAGTCCACTCATCGTGAGCATAACCCACCTAGCATGGAAGATACTGACAGCCCCTAGTCGCTACATGAGCGATTCGGGCATACAAAACAGATTATTATTTGAAGGTTTAGAGTTTGGCACATGCAAATTTACTTGGAACGGCAGGTAAATACCGCATATAGGTAGATATGATGGACACTCATGGAAGAAACTTGGTTCAAGGAATTTGGATGCACAAGCCGTATTCCCGCTTAGTACAGATATTTTGGCTAGCAAAGGATTCTAAATAGCAAGCACCACATGTTAGAGGATCCATAACAATATAACTTCTATACAAATATACCCAAGCATAACTCATTATGTTGTCTTCCTTGTCCAACTTCAACTAATTTGCTCAGGTATGAAAATAATTAATGGGGCTCACAATCATAGAAGATGTCCAAGATAGTATATTTATATGTGAAATCTCTCTTCCTTCAATATGCTTTCATGAATTGTTCAAGTGACCAATACAATGTTTGCTAACCTTCAATAAATTTACCACCGCTACTTCTTATATGTGAAGTCATTACTCCCCATGGGATAAGCATATGAAACATATATAATTTCAGATTTATGACATTCAAATCATTCAACCATTTACTCATAGGATATAAATGAAGCACACGAGTAAATGACAAACTACTCCAAAAAGATATAAGTGAAGATCAATGAGTAGTTAAATAATTGTTTTAGCTATGTGAAGACTCTCCCATTTAATAATTTCAGATCTTGATATTTTATGCAAACATCAAGCAAAACAAAATAAAATGACCTTCTAAGAATAGCAAACATCACGTGAAGAAGCAAAAACTTAGAATCAACCGAAACTAACCGATAGTTGTTGAAGAAGAAAGGTGGGATGCCAACCGGGGCATCTGCAAGATTAGACGCTTGAGACTTCTTGAAATATTATCTTGGGATGCCTTGGTCATCCCCAAGCTTGAGCTTTTGTGTCTCCTTAATTCCTCTCATATCACGGTCTCCCTAAATCTCAAAAGCTTCATCCACACAAAACTCAACAAGAACTCGTGAGATAAGTTAGTATAAACCAATGCAAAAACCTTATCATACTCTACTGTAGAAAATCACTAAAATTATTATTCAACATTGCATACTAAATGCCTCTGCATATTTAATAGTCCTATCCTCAAATAGAATCATTAAACAAGCAAACATATGCAAACATAACAGCAATCTGCCTAAACAGGACAGTCTGTAAAGAATGCAGCAAGATCCATACTTCCCTAGCTCAAAAAATTATGAAAGAAAATTCCCACTGTAGTAAATTTATCAGAGATTATTATGCAAAAGGTTTCAACATTTTATCACATTCTGACTTTTCTAGGGAATTTTTGCAACAGCGGTAAACTTTCTGTTTTCAAACAGCAACACATAGACTTGTAAAATAGGCATAGTAAAGGCTATCAATGCCACTTTTATTGAAATAAACGATGCAAAACATTGTTCTAAACAACAGCAAGCAAATACTAACAAAATAAAATGACGCTCCAAGCAAAACACATATCATGTGGTGAATAAAAATATAGCTCCACGTAAAGTTACCGATGAACGAAGACGAAAGAGGGGATGCCTTCCGGTGCATCCCCAAGCTTAGGCTTTTGGTTGTCCTTGAATATTACCTTGGGGTGCCCTGGGAATCCCCAAGATTAGGCTCTTGCGACTCCTTATTCCATAGTCCATCGAATCTTTACCCAAAACTTGAAAACTTCACAACACAAAACTTAGCAGAAAACTCGTAAGCTCCGTTAGTATAAGAAAATAAATCACCACTTAGGTACTGTTGTGAACTCATTCTAAATTCATATTGGTGTAATGTCTACTGTATTCCAACTTCTCTATGGTTCATACCCTCCGATACTACTCATAGATTCATCAAAATAAGCAAACAAAACATAGAAAACAGATTCTGTCAATAACAGAACAGTCTGTAGTAATCTGTATCAAACACAAACTTCTGGAACTCAAACAAATCTGCCAAAATAGGAAGACCTAGATAATTTTATTATTAATCTACTGCAATTGGAATCAGTATTTTATCACTTTCTGGTGATTTTTAACAATTGTTTTTGTGAGCAGAAAGTTTCTGTCTTTTTCAGCAAGATCAAATAATTATCATCCAAGAAGATCCTATAGGTCTTACTTGGCACAAACACTAATTAAAACATAAAACCACATCTAACCAGAGGCTAGATGATTTATTTATTACTAAACAGGAACAAAAAGCAAAGAACAAAAGTAAAAATTGGGTTGCCTCCCAACAAGCGCTATCGTTTAACGCCCCTAGCTAGGCATGATGATTTCAATGATGCTCACATAAAAGATAAGAATTGAAACATAAAGAGAGCATCATGAAACACAGGGCAAGCACATTTAAGTCTAACCCACTTCCTATGCATAGGGATTTTGTGAGAAAACAACTTATGAGAACAATAATCAACTAGCTTAGGAAGGCAAAACAAGCATAACTTTAAAATTTTAAGCACATAGAGAGGAAACTTGATATTATTGCAATTCCTACAAGCATATGTTCCTCCCTCATAATAATTTTCAGTAGCATCATGAATGAATTCAACCATATAACCAGCACATAAAGCATTCTTTTCATGATCTACAAGCATAGAATTTTTATTACTCTCCACATAAGCAAATTTCTTCTCATGAATAGTAGTGGGAGCAAACTCAACAAAATAACTATCATGTGAAGCATAATCCAATTGAAAATTAAAATCAAGATGACAAATTTCATGGTTATCTTTATTCTTTATAGCATAGGTGTCATCACAATAATCATCATAAATAGGAGGCATGCTTTCATCATAATAAATTTGCTCATCAAAACTTGGGTGACTAAACATATCATCTTCATCAAACATAGCATCCCCAAGCTTGTGGCTTTGCATATCATTAGCATCATGGGTATTCAAAGAATTCATACTAACAACATTGCAATCATGCTCATCATTGACATATTTTTTGCCAAACATTCTATGTAATTCTTCTTCTAGTACTTGAGCACAATTTTCCTTCCCATCATTTTCACGAAAGACATTAAAAAGATGAAGCATATGAGGCACCCTTAATTCCATTTTTTAGTTTTCTTTTATAGACTAAACTAGTGATAAAGCAAGAAACTAAAAGATTCAATTGCAAGATCTAAAGATATACCTTCAAGCACTCACCTCCCCGGCAACGGCACCAGAAAAGAGCTTGATGTCTACTACGCAACCTTCTCCTTGTAGACGTTGTTGGGCCTCCAAGTGCAGAGGTTTGTAGGACAGTAGCAAATTTCCCTCAAGTGGATGACCTAAGGTTTATCAATCCGTGGGAGGTGTCGGATGAAGATGGTCTCTCTCAAACAACCCTGCAACCAAATAACAAAGAGTCTCTTGTGTCCCCAACACACCCATTACAATGGTAAATTGTATAGGTGCACTAGTTCGGCGAAGAGATGGTGATACAAGTGCAATATGGATGATCGATATAGGTTTTTGTAATCTGAAAATATAAAAACAGCAAGGTAGCAAGCGATAAAAGTGAGCGTAAATGGTATTGCGATGCTAGGAAACAAGGCCTAGGGTTCATACTTTCACTAGTGCAAGTTCTCTCAACAACAATAACATAATTGGATCATATAACTATCCCTCAACATGCAACAAAGAGTCACTCCAAAGTCACTAATAGCGGAGAACAAACAAAGAGATTATGATAGGGTACGAAACCACCTCAAAGTTATTCTTTCGGATTGATCTATTCAAGAGTCCATAGTAAAATAACACGAAGCTATTCTTTCCATTCAATCTATCATAGAGTTTGTACTAGAATAACACCTTAAGAAACAAATCAACCAAAACCCTAATGTCACCTAGATACTCCAATGTCACCTCAAGTATTCGTGGGTATGATTATACGATATGCATCACACAATCTCAGATTCATCTATTCAACCAACACAAAGAACTTCAAAGAGTGCCCCAAAGTTTCTACCGGAGAGTCAAGACAAAAACGTGCGCCAACCCCTAGCATAAGTTCATGAGGTCAAGGAACCCGCAAGTTGATCACCAAAACATACATCAAGTAGATCACATGATATCCCATTGTCACCACAGATAAACACATGCAAGACATACATCAAGTGTTCTCAAATCCTTAAAGACTCAATCCGATAAGATAACTTCAAAGGGCAAACTCAATCCATTACAAGAGAGTAGAGGGGGAGAAACATCATAAGGTCCAACTATAATAGCAAAGCTCGCGGTACATCAAGATTGTGCCAAATCAAGAACACGAGAGAGAGAGAGAGATCAAACACATAGCTACTGGTACATACCCTCAGCCCCGAGGGTGAACTACTCCCTCCTCGTCATGGAGAGCGCCAGGATGATGAAGATGGCCACCGGTGAGAGATCCCCCCCTCCGGCAGGGTGCCAGAACAGGGTCCCGATTGGTTTTTGGTGGCTACAGAGGCTTGTGGTGGCGGAACTCCCGATCTATTCTGCTTCTCGATGTTTTTAGGGTATATGGACATATATAGGCGAAAGAAGTCAGTCAGGGAAGCCACAAGGGGCCCACGAGGGTGCGGGCGCGCCCCGGGGGGCAGGCGCGCCTCCCTGCCTCGTGGCCACCTCGAAGCTTCCCTGACTTCAACTCCAAGTCTCCTGGATCACGTTCGTTCCAAAAATCACGCTCCCGAAGGTTTCATTCCGTTTGGACTCCGTTTGACATTCCTTTTCTACGAAACATTGAAACAAGGGAAAAACAGAAACTGGCACTAGGCTCTGGGTTAATAGGTTAGTCCCAAAAATAATCTAAGAGTGCATAGTAAAGCCCATTAAACATCCAAGATGGATAATATAATAGCATGATTACTTCATAAATTATAGATACATTGGAGACGTGTCAAGAAGGAATGGGAGGAGAGAGGGAAGGAAGGGGGGCCGGCCCCCACCCAATTCGGATTGGGCTTGGGGCCGCGCCCTCCACCTTTTCCCTTCCTCTCCTCTATTCCACTAAGGCCCAAGGCCCATATACTCCCCGGGGGGTTCCGGTAACCTCCCGGTACTCTGGTAAATGCCCGAACTCATCCGGAACCATTCTGATGTCGAAACATAGGCTTCCAATATATCGTTCTTTACGTCTCGACCATTTTGAGACTCCTCGTCATGTCCGTGATCATATCTGGGACTCCAAACTACCTTTAGTACACCAAAACATATAAACTCATAAAACCGGTCATCACCGAATGTTAAGCGTGCGGACCCTACGGGTTCGAGAACTATGTAGACATGACCGAGACTCATTTCCGGCCAATAACCTATTGGGGAACCTGGATGCTCATATTTGTTCCTACATATTCTACGAAGATCTTTATTGGTCAAACCGCATAACAACATACGTTGTTCCCTTTGTCATCGGTATGTTACTTGCCCGAGATTCGATCGCCGGTATCTCAATACCTAGTTCAATCTCGTTACTGGCAAGTCTCTTTACTCGTTACGTAATGAATCATCCCGCAACTAACTCATTAGTCACATTGCTTGCTAGGCTTATAGTGATGTGCATTACCGAGAGGGCCCAGAGATACCTCTCCGACAATCGGAGTGACAAATCCTAATCCCGATCTATGCCAACTCAACAAGTACCATCGGAGACACCTGTAGAGCACCTTTATAATCACCCAGTTACGTTGTGACGTTTGGTAGCACACTAAGTGTTCCTCCGGTATTCGGGAGTTGCATAATCTCATAGTCATAGGAACAGGTATAAGTCATGAAGAAAGCAATAGCAACATACTAAATGATCAAGTGCTAAGCTAACGAAATGTGTCAAGTCAATCACATCATTCTCTAATGATGTGATCCCGTTAATCAAATGACAACTCATGTCTATGGCTAGGAAACTTAACCATCTTTGATTCAACGAGCTAGTCAAGTAGAGGCATACTAGTGACACTTTGTTTGTCTATGTATTCACACATGTACTAAGTTTTCGGTTAATACAATTCTAGCATGAATAATAAACATTTATCATGATATAAGGAAATATAAATAACAACTTTATTATTGCCTCTAGGGCATATTTCCTTCACAACCTCCTCAACCAGTGGCCGGGGAGTGTTTGTCCCACTTTATAAAGCCTTTATAAGGGCAAAGATTTACGGCAAACAAGGAAATCCGGTCATATGGTTTTATAAACAAAGGTATGAGGAGAGAATGTTATATTACTATGTAATGTAAAAAACATCTTCCAAAGAAAATAGTCCCGCTATCAGTTCCTTTCTTTGGGTTGTCATGCTGACCATGATCATGAAACCTCATCTCTAATCAATGTGGGAGGAAAATATTGAGGATTTAGTTGGGGGAAAGTTCCCAAACTCTGTGCTCCATGATGAACCAGAATTTTCACTTCCATCGTGCTGACCAATTATATTCCTAAGATAGCTAGCTTTTGTCTTCACCCAGTCTAAGGTACTAATCTGGATGACCCGGTAGTAATGATCACAGAGGTGCTCCCTTTACCGCCTAGCTGAACAATCGGGAACGTAGGGGTAAGCACAGGAGCCAGGCAACCCAGCTTAGCCAAAATCTTAAGTCAAATTTGATGCATATTTATGGCTTTATAACGATAATTACGGAAGGCAATGCTTGTATACTGAATACAAATACTGATGATATATGTTTATTTTGACTCCATTGCGGCTGTTTATCAGTTGAAAGTGGCCCATCGTCGGCTTCTACCCCTTTGTAGATACTATGCAGGGTGTTTCTGCAATAACAAGACAACCCTTAGCCGACGTCTCAGCGCCCGGAGGCGGTTGTGTTAGCGGAAACGAGGCAATCATATATGCGGGCTTTATAACTTTCACTTAGTCATAGGAGCTTAAAGTTGGAAGGCTAGCTAGTAGCCCCCGGTTAGTGTTCGGCGACAGCCGAGGTCAAGCCGTAAACACTTCGGCCAATGTTATGAACGGTCCGTCATTTAACACAGTCATCGGATCGTTGACCAGTTTACGCTTATTGTGACAGTCAGTTTTTGGCTTTCTCCACTGAGGTGCTTAACCATGCGAGCTGGAAGCACAATCGCAGTGGTTCTCCCTTTGCACACCTAGCCAAACAAAGCGGAACATAGGTGGCAAGCACAGGAGCCGGGCAACCCAACTATTGACCGAAGACACAATTCAAAACCGATGCATGTATAGCAATATCCGAGAACGTTTTTGCCGAATCTCTAAAGGTGTCCGGCATTTGCACTGTGAGACTTATGCTGGAAACACACAAATAGTTTAAAACTGCCTTAGGCTCGAAAAGCCAAAAAACTTATTCAAAAGTTTAACGTCCGAACTAAATCAAGTCATTTGGTGCCAATCCAAAAATTGGTCTTAAAAAAATTGTGCTTTTGTCGTTCTTTAACATGACACTTCCAATCTCAAGACTTCAAGCGGGTCAGCCTACGGCTTCAAGCTCCTTATCCCGAAGGCGGAGTGCTTCTCTGAGGCCATTTTAGCGAACTAAACTTGAGCGGCTTTAGAGAGAAGCCAGGCTATCTGGCTATTGACCACACGCTCGAGTCGAGAAAGGAGCGGTAGAAAAAGACTTTCCAACGACCAAGAAGAAAACACATTTATTATAGAACGGTTCACATAAATTTTAGGAGCCCCCGGTTAACATGGGTAAAGGGAGTTTCCTTTAACAAAAAAACTCACGTGAGCATGGTTGAACCGAACACAAGTTACAAATTTAAAACTTTGAGCATGAAAGCGACTTAGCTGGTTAATGTGTTCGGCATTGATGACGCGGTCCGAGCCTGATGCGGGACAAGGTTCCATCACCCAAGCCGGTCCCGAGGTAGCGGAGCGAAGAGCTCGGCACTCCGAAGTGGTGACATAGCACGGCCAATACAGGCCGGCAGAGTGACGCCGAAGTCCCTGGCGTGGGTTAATGAAGTGCTGATGCAGCCCCCAGTCCAGCCGAGGTGACGTGGTATGTCAATACGCCGAGGTGACAACACATCCCAATCCGGATCATTTACGTGTGCATAGAAAATAGTGCAGACCGGACATAATAGTAATAATAATAAATTAAAAAAATCATGGCATAAGAAATGATTTATGCAAGGTGAGTAATGAAAGAAATATGGCCCGTGTGCCGAACACTCGATGAGGTAGAGCTCTGTTAGCGATGCCGAAGTCCCCGAAGCAACCGAACATGTCGTATGGCAATTTGACCAACAAGGTGATCACGCGAGCCGATTTATGCTGATTGGGACGACGGCGTCGGCTTGCCGAAGTGACCACATGACGCGGTCGAAGTCGATTACCCACACATGTAAAATAGTGCAGGCCAACAATAATAATATAAATATAAAAATCCCCGCTTAATTAATTTATGCAAAATAATTTATTTCAAGATATGTGGCCTGGCGCCGAAGTCAATGTCGATGCAGGGCGTCGGCGTGATGCAGTAAAGGCGTGGCAAAGCCTGATTTCATAGGTCGGTCTGAGTTCCGGATACGGCGTTCGCCGAACTGTGTACGGAAAGTGACCGAAGCACTACGCGACCATCGTTAATGCGGCCACCATTTGATAGACCTGTGTACAGATGATGGAACAAACTAGAGTAATAATTCCTCGGGAAAAATAAACCCCCCCTAAAAATTACTAGGATTAATAGCACCTGGTTTATTTGTTGTAGCAATCCGAAGAAAGGTGACTCCCAAAATTGGGACTCGATGCACACACTCATCGCCTGATGGGCGATAAAGCAACGGCATGGCTCCGTGTGATCCGTGAGGCGGCGATGTTGGTGATGATTTATATTTTGCAATTCTGAACTCTTGTTCAGCTCACCGAGATGATGACCCGAAGAAGTTGAGCTCGGCTCAACAAAGCGACGACGTGTCTAGTGCAGGTCGGCAGCCCTGGCGCAATGTTGCCGGACTGGTTTGACGCCAGCGTGATGGTGAAGATTACCTCAGAGGAGGCTTAAAATTTTATGGGCACATTTTTAAAAACAACGCACAATACCCTAGAAAAAATTCCTTTAAAAAGGTTCTCCAATATCACGTTCGTAAAGAAACATGAATTCGGGTCGGATCCATATTCACGCAGAAAACAGATCCGAAAATTGGTCCACTCATCGGAAGGTTCTCGGAGTTTGAACTGTCAGATCGAGCTAAAATTTTGAGGGGTGGTAGATATGGGAATTCCGCGACAGATGAACGGTTGGATCTTCCAAAGGACCTCCGAGCTGTGCTCTGGAGACCATGCCCTAAACTCGTCCAGATTTGACAGGGCTCCGGTATATCGTAGATTGCTAGAGATTCCTCCATCGGAACTCGACGAAATTTTCCAGGGTTGTTGTAGATTCAATTCCGCACAATTCCACCGAAGCAATCGTCAAAGCGATGCTCGAGGAGGCGGTGGCATTTGATATGAATTTGCTGTCCAGAAAAACAGCACGATCACACGAGGGCAATGTTGACGTTGAGCCCCCGGGTTCCACGGATGATTCCTCCATGATCTTGATAGAGATCGGAGTTGATGATGATGAGGACATATGTCCGATCTTGACGATCCAAAGAGGAGCCTAGTCCTCGGACCAGCCGAGGTGACCAGTCGAGCCGGCGATGAAGACGCCTACATCGTAGTTGATTTGCAGACCAACCATTGATCTATTGCCGATCACACAGTGGAACTCCCAATGAAACCACCATTGTCGGTGTCAAAACCGGCAGATCTCGGGTAGGGGGTCCCAAGCTGTGCGTCATGGATCGATGGGTAACAGGAGACAGGGGACACGATATTTACCCAAGTTCGAGCCCTCTTAATGGAGGTAATACCCTACTTCCTACTTGATTGATCTTGATGAATATGAGGATTACAAGAGTTGATCTACCACGAGATCGTATGTTGTGGTCTAAAACCTAAGGGTATGATGAATAATGTCATAATGATCGATCGACTAGCCTGGCCTCGGCTTATATAACATACCAGAGGCCTAGGATAACTAAGAGTCCTAGTCGAATACGTCGGTGGAGAGGAGTCCTTGTCTTGATCACCAAGTCTTGTGGAATCTCCCTTGTGTATGTCATCGGATGTCTGAACTGGCCCATGAGTAAACGGACATGGGGGTCCTCGGCCCAATCCACTGATCGGGAGACGACGTGGTGACTACCCCCATAGTCCAGGACACCGTCACTGACGCCGCCGACCAAAAGCACGGTGGTGGCACGCCGAAGTTGCTCGGGACGGTGCTACAGGAGGTGGTTTGTGAAGGAAATATGCCCTAGAGGCAATAATAAAGTTATTATTTATTTTCTTATATCATGATAAATGTTTATTATTCATGCTAGAATTGTATTAACCGGAAACATAATACATGTGTGAATACATAGACAAACAGAGTGTCACTAGTATGCCTCTACTTGACTAGCTCGTTAATCAAAGATGGTTATGTTTCCTAGCCATAGACATAAGTTGTCATTTGATTAACGAGATCACCTCATTAGGAGAATGACGTGATTGACTTGACCCATTCCGTTAGCTTAGCACTCGATCGTTTAGTATGTTGCTATTGCTTTCTTCATGACTTATACATGTTCCTATGACTATGAGATTATGCAACTCCCGTTTATCGGAGGAACACTATGTGTGCTACCAAACGTCACAACGTAAATGGGTGATTATAAAGGTGCTCTACAGGTGTCCCCAAAGGTACTTGTTGGGTTGGCGTATTTCGAGATTAGGATTTGTCACTCCGATTGTCGGAGAGGTATCTCTGGGCCCACTCGGTAATGCACATCACTATAAGCCTTGCAAGCATTGTGACTAATGAGTTAGTTGTGAGATGATGTATTACGGAACGAGTAAAGAGACTTGCCGGTAATGAGATTGAACTAGGTATCGAGATACCGACGGTCGAATCTCGGGCAAGTAACATACCGATGACAAAGGGAACAACGTATGTTGTTATGCGGTCTGACCGATAAAGATCTTCGTAGAATATGTGGGAGCCAATATGGGCATCCAGGTCCCGCTATTGGTTATTGACCGGAGACGTGTCTCGGTCATGTCTACATAGTTCTCGAACCCGTAGGGTCCGCACGCTTAACGTTACGATGACAGTTTTATTGAGTTTTGATGTACCGAAGGAGTTCGGAGTCCCGGATGAGATCGGGGACATGACGAGGAGTCTCGAAATGGCCGAGACGTAAAGATCGATATATTGGACGACTATATTCGGACTTCGGAAAGGTTCCGAGTGATTCGGGTATTTTTCCGAGTACCGGAGAGTTACGGGAATACGTATTGGGCCTTATTGGGCCATACGGGAAAGAAGGAAAAGGGCCTCAAGGGTGGCCGCACCCCTCCCCTTGGTCTGGTCCGAATTGGACTAGGGAAGGGGGCGCCCCCTTCCTTCCTTCTCTTTTTCCCTTCCTCTTTTCCTATTCCATACGGGAGGTGGAATCCTACTAGGACTAGGGAGTCCTAGTAGGACTCCACACTTGGTGCGCCCCCTCCTAGGGCCGGCCTCCTCCTCCCTTGCTCCTTTATATACGGGGGCAGGGGGGCACCCCAGAGACACAACAATTGATCCTTGAGATCTCTTAGCCGTGTGCGGTGCCCCCCTCCACCATATTACACCTCGATAATACCGTTGCGGAGCTTAGGCGAAGCCCTGCGTCGGTGGAACATCATCATCGTCACCACGCCATCGTGCTGACGAAACTCTTCCTCAACACTCGGCTGGATCGGAGTTCGAGGGACGTCATCGAGCTGAACGTGTGTAGAACTCGGAGGTGTCGTGCGTTCGGTACTTGATCGGTCGGATCGTGAAGACGTTCGATTACATCAACCGCGTTGTGATAACGCTTCCCCTGTCGGTCTACGAGGGTACATGGACAACACTCTCCCCTCCCGTTGCTATGCATCACCATGATCTTGCGTGTGCGTAGGAAAATTTTTGAAACTACTACGTTCCCCAATAGTGGTATCAGAGCCTGGTTTTATGCGTTGATGCTATGCACGAGTAGAACACAAGTGAGTTGTGGGCGATATAAGTCATACTGCCTACCAGCATGTCATACTTTGGTTCAGCGGTATTGTGAGATGAAGCGGCCCGGACCAACATTACGCGTACGCTTACGCGAGACTGGTTTCACCGTTGCGAGCACTCGTTGCTTAAAGGTGACCGGCGGGTGTCTGTCTCTCTCACTTTAGTTGAACCGAGTGTGACTACGCCCGGTCCTTGCGAAGGTTAAAACAGCACCAACTTGACAAACTATCGTTGTGGTTTTGATGCGTAGGTAAGAACGGTTCTTGCTAAGCCCGTAGCAGCCACTTAAAACATGGAACAACAAAGTAGAGGACGTCTAACTTGTTTTTGCAGGGCATGTTGTGATGTGATATGGTCAAGACATGATGTGATATAATGTGTTGTATGAGATGATCATGTTTTGTAACCGAGTTATCGGCAACTGGCAGGAGCCATATGGTTGTCGCTTTATTGTATGAGATGCAATCGCCATGTAATAGTTTTACTTTATCACTAAGCGGTAGCGATAGTCGTAAAAGCAATAAGTTGGCGAGACGACAACGATGCTACGATGGAGATCAAGGTGTCGCGCCGGTGACGATGGTGATCATGACGGTGCTTCGGAGATGGAGATCACAAGCACGGTGCTTCGGAGATGGAGATCACAAGCACAAGATGATGATGGCCATATCATATCACTTATATTGATTGCATGTGATGTTAATCCTTTATGCATCTTATCTTGCTTTGTTTGACGGTAGCATTATAAGATGATCCTTCACTAAATTATCAAAGTATAAGTGTTCTCCCGGAGTATGCACCGTTGCGAAAGTTCTTCGTGCTGAGACACCACGTGATGATCGGGTGTGATAGGCTCTACGTTCAAATACAATGGGTGCAAAACAGTTGCACACGCGGAATACTCAGGTTAAACTTGACGAGCCTAGCATATAACAGATATGGCCTGGGAACACGGAGACCGAAAGGTCGAGCGTGAATCATATAGTAGATATGATCAACATAGTGATGTTCACCGTTGAAACTACTCCATCTCACGTGATGACCGGACATGGTTTAGTTGATATGGATCACGTGATCACTTAGAGGATTAGAGGGATGTCTATCTAAGTGGGAGTTCTTAAGTAATATGATTAATTGAACTTAAATTTATCATGAACTTAGTCCTGATAGTATTTTGCAAATTATGTTGTAGATCAATAGCTCGCGTTGTTGCTTCCCTGGTTTATTTTGATATGTTCCTAGAGAAAATTATGTTGAATGATGTTAGTAGCAAAGATGCGGATTGGATCCGTGATCTGAGGATTATCCTCATTGCTGCACAGAAAAATTATGTCCTTGATGCACCGCTAGGTGACAGACCTATTGCAGGAGCAGATGCAGACGTTATGAACGTTTGGCTAGCTCAATATGATGACTACTTGATAGTTTAGTGCACCATGCTTAACGGCTTAGAATCGGGACTTCAAAGACGTTTTGAACGTCATGGACCATATGAGATGTTCCAGGAGTTGAAGTTAATATTTCAAGCAAATACCCGAGTTGAGAGATATGAAGTCTCCAACAAGTTCTATAGCTAAAAGATGGAGGAGAATCACTCAACTAGTGAGTATGTGCTCAGATTGTCTGGGTACTACAATCGCTTGAATCAAGTGGGAGTTTATCTTCCAGATAAAATAGTGATTGACAGAATTCTCTAGTCACCATCACCAAGTTAGTAGAACTTCGTGATGAACTATAGTATGCAAGGGATGACGAAAGTAATTCCTGAGCTCTTCGTGATGCTGAAATCGACGAAGGTAGAAATCAAGAAAAACATCAAGTGTTGATGGTTGATGAGACCACTAGTTTCAAGAAAAGGGCAAAGGGAAGAAGGGGAACTTCAAAAAGAACGGCAAGCAAGTTGCTGCTCAAGTGAAGAAGCCTAAGTCTGGTCCTAAGCCTGAGACTAAGTGCTTCTACTGCAAAAGGACTGGTCACTGGAAGCGGAACTACCCCAACTATTTGGTGGATAAGAAGGATGGCAAAGTGAACAAAGGTATATTTGATATACAGATTATTGATGTGTACTTTACTAGTGTTTATAGCAACCCCTCGGTAATTGATACTGGTTCAGTTGCTAAAGAGTAGTAACTCGAAAACGGGAGTTGCAGAATAAACAGAGACTAGTAAAAGGCGAGGTGACGATGTGTGTTGGAAGTAGTTCCAAGATTGATATGATCATCATCGCACACTCCCTGTACTTTCGGGATTAGTGTTGAAACTAAATAAGTGTTATTTGGTGTTTGCGTTGAGCATGAATATGATTTGATCATGTTTATTGCAATACGGTTATTCATTTAAATTAGAGAACAATTGTTGTTCTGTTTACATGAATAAAACCTTCTATGGTCATACACACCAACGAAAATGGTTTGTTGGATCTCGATCGTAGTGATACACATAATCATAATATTGAAGCCAAAAGATGCAAAGTTAATAATGATAGTGCAACTTATTTGTGGCACTGCCGTTTAGGTCATATTGGTGTAAAGCGCATGAAGAAACTCCATACTGATGGGATTTTGGAATCACTTGATTATGAATCACTTGATGCTTGCGAACCGTGCCTCATGGGCAAGATGACTAAAACGCCGTTCTCCGGAACTATGGAGAGAGCAACAGATTTGTTGGAAATCATACATACAGATGTATGTGGTCCGATGAATATTGAGGCTCGTAGCAGGTATCATTATTTTCTGACCTTCACAGATGATTTGAGCAGATATGGGTATATCTACTTAATGAAACAAGAGTCTGAAACATTTGAAAAGTTCATATAATTTCAGAGTGAAGCAGAAAATCATCGTAACAAGAAAATAAAGTTTCTACGATCTGATCGTGGAGAAGAGTATTTAAGTTACGAGTTTGGCCTTCAGTTAAAACAATGTGGAATAGTTTCACAAATTCAGGCCACCTGGAACACCACAGCATAATGGTGTGTCCGAACGTCATAACCGTACTTTATTGGATATAGTGCAATCTATGATGTCTCTTACCAATTTACCACTAATCGTTTTGGGGGTTATGCATTAGAGATAGCTGCATTCAAGTTAAATAGGGCAACATCAAAATCCGTTGAGACGACGCCTTATGAACTGTGGTTTGGCAAGAAACCAAAGTTATTGTTTCTTAAAATTTGGGGTTGCGATGCTTATGTGAAAAAGTTTCATCCTGATAAGCTCAAACCCAAATCGGAGAAATGTGTCTTCATAGGATACCCAAAGGAGACAGTTGGGTACACCTTCTATCACAGATCTGAAGGCAAGACATTCGTTGCTAAGTATGGATCCTTTCTAGAGAAGGAGTTTCTCTCGAAAGATGTGAGTGGGAGGAAAGTAGAACTTGATGAGGTAACTGTACCTGCTCCCTTATTGGATCACAGAAATCTGTTCCTGTGACTTCTACACCAATTAGTGAGGAAGTTAATGACGATAATCATGTATCTTCAGATCAAGTTACTACCAAACCTCGTAGGTAAACTAGAGTAAGATCCGCACCAGAGTGGTGCGGTAATCCTGTTCTAGAGGTTATGTTACTAGACCATGACGAACCTACGAACTATGAAGAAGCGATGGTGAGCCCAGATTCCGCAAAATGGCTTGAGGCCATGAAATCTGAGATGAGATCCATGTATGAGAACAAAGTGTGGACTTTGGTTGACTTGCCCGATGATCGGCAAGCCATAGAAAATAAATGGATCTTCAAGAGGAAGACGGACGCTAATAGTAGTGTTACTATCTACAAAGCTAGACTTGTCGTAAAAAGGTTTTTGACAAAGTTCAAGGTGTTGACTACGATGAGATTTTCTCACTCGCAGCGATGCTTAAAGTTTGTCCGAACCATGTTAGCAATTGTCGCATTTTATGAAATCTGGCAAATGGATAAACAAAACTGCACTCCTTAATGGATTTATTAAAGAAGAGTTGTATATGATGCAACCAGAAGGTTTTGTCAATCCTAAAGGTGCTAACAAAATATGCAAGCTCCAGCGATCCATCTATGGACTGGTGCAAGCATCTCGGAGTAGGAATATACACTTTGATAAGTTGATCAAAGGATATAGTTTTATACAGACTTGCGGTGAAGCCTGTATTTACAAGAAAGTGAGTGGGAGCACTACAACATTTCTGATAAGTATATGTAAGTGACATATTGTTGATCGGAAATAATGTAGAATTATTCTGCAAAGCATAAAGGAGTTTTTCAAAGAAAGACCTCGGTGAAGCTGCTTACATATTGAGCATCAAGATCTATAGAGATAGATCAAGACGCTTGATAAGTTTTTTCAATGAGTACATACCTTAACAAGATTTTGAAGTGGTTCAAAATGGAACAGTCAAAGAAAGAGTTTCTTGCCTGTGTTACAAGGTGTGAAATTGAGTAAGACTCAAAACCCGACCACGGCAGAAGATAGAAAAAGAATGAAAGTCATTCCCTATGCCTCGGCCATAGGTTCTATAAAGTATGCCATGCTGTGTACCAGATCTATTGTATACCCTACACTGATTTTGGCAAGGGAGTACAATAGTGATCTAGGAGTAGATCACTGGACAGCGGTCAAAATTATCCTTACTGGAATAAGGATATGTTTCTCGATTATGGAAGTGACAAAAGGCTCGTCGTAAAAGGTTACGTCGATGCAAGTTTTGACACTAATCTAGATGACTCTAAGTCTCGGTCTAGATACATATTGAAAGTGGGAGCAATTAGCTAGAGTAGCTCCATGCAGAGCATTGTAGACATAGAAATTTGCAAAATACTTACGGATCTGAATGTGACAGACCCGTTGACTAAAATTATCTCACAAGCAAAACATGATCACACCTTAGTACTCTTTGGGTGTTAATCACATAGCGATGTGAACTAGATTACTGACTCTAGTAAACCCTTTGGGTGATGGTCACATGACGATGTGAACCATGGGTGTTAATCACATGGTGATGTGAACTATTCATGTTAAATCACATGGCGATGTGAACTAGATTATTGACTCTAGTGCAAGTGGGAGACTGAAGGAAATATGCCCTAGAGGCAATAATAAAGTTATTATTTATTTCCTTATATCATGATAAATGTTTATTATTCATGCTAGAATTGTATTAACCGGAAACATAATACATGTGTGAATACATAGACAAACAGAGTGTCACTAGTATGCCTCTACTTGACTAGCTCGTTAATCAAAGATGGTTATGTTTCCTAGCCATAGACATAAGTTGTCATTTGATTAACGAGATCACCTCATTAGGAGAATGACGTGATTGACTTGACCCATTCCGTTAGCTTAGCACTCGATCGTTTAGTATGTTGCTATTGCTTTCTTCATGACTTATACATGTTCCTATGACTATGAGATTATGCAACTCCCATTTACCGGAGGAACACTTTGTGTGCTACCAAACGTCACAACGTAAATGGGTGATTATAAAGGTGCTCTACAGGTGTCTCCAAAGGTACTTGTTGGGTTGGCGTATTTCGAGATTAGGATTTGTCACTCCGATTGTCGGAGAGGTATCTCTGGGCCCACTCGGTAATGCACATCACTATAAGCCTTGCAAGCATTGTGACTAATGAGTTAGTTGCGAGATGATGTGTTACGGAACGAGTAAAGAGACTTGCCGGTAACGAGATTGAACTAGGTATCGAGATACCGACGGTCGAATCTCGGGCAAGTAACATACCGATGACAAAGGGAACAACGTATGTTGTTATGCGGTCTGACCGATAAAGATCTTCGTAGAATATGTGGGAGCCAATATGGGCATCTAGGTCCCGCTATTGGTTATTGACCGGAGACGTGTCTCGGTCATGTCTACATAGTTCTCGAACCCGTAGGGTCCGCACGCTTAACGTTACGATGACAGTTTTATTGAGTTTTGATGTACCGAAGGAGTTCGGAGTCCCGGATGAGATCGGGGACATGACGAGGAGTCTCGAAATGGCCGAGACGTAAAGATCGATATATTGGACGACTATATTCGGACTTCGGAAAGGTTCCGAGTGATTCGGGTATTTTTCCGAGTACCGGAGAGTTACGGGAATACGTATTGGGCCTTATTGGGCCATACGGGAAAGAAGGAAAAGGGCCTCAAGGGTGGCCGCACCCCTCCCCTTGGTCTGGTCCGAATTGGACTAGGGAAGGGGGGCGCCCCCTTCCTTCCTTCTCTTTTTCCCTTCCTCTTTTCCTATTCCATATGGGAGGTGGAATCCTACTAGGACTAGGGAGTCCTAGTAGGACTCCACACTTGGTGCGCCCCCTCCTAGGGCCGGCCTCCTCCTCCCTTGCTCCTTTATATACGGGGGCAGGGGGGCACCCCAGAGACACAACAATTGATCCTTGAGATCTCTTAGCCGTGTGCGGTGCCCCCCTCCACCATATTACACCTCGATAATACCGTTGTGGAGCTTAGGCGAAGCCCTGCGTCGGTGGAACATCATCATCGTCACCACGCCGTCGTGCTGACGAAACTCTCCCTCAACACTCGGCTGGATCGGAGTTCGAGGGACGTCATCGAGTTGAACGTGTGTAGAACTCGGAGGTGCCGTGCGTTCGGTACTTGATCGGTCGGATCGTGAAGACGTTCGACTACATCAACCGCATTGTGATAACGCTTCCGCTGTCGGTCTACGAGGGTACGTGGACAACACTCTCCCCTCTCGTTGCTATGCATCACCATGATCTTCCGTGTGCGTAGGAATTTTTTTGAAATTACTACGTTCCCCAACAGTTTGCGGCAGGGTTTGGCTCTAAGGCGAGTCCGCGCACATCTAATGGAGCAATCGGGAGGAGCTGGGTTGAGCTGTGGCGTCTGCTATCTCTTGAGCACTGCGTTGGTTTTCCCTTGAAGAGGAAAGGGTGATGCAGTAAAGTAGCGTAAGTATTTCCCTCAGTTTTTGAGAACCAAGGTATCAATCCAATAGGAGATCACGCACAAGTCCCGCGCACCTACACAAACAAATAAGAACCTCGCAACCAACGCAAAAAAGGGGTTGTCAATCCCTTCACGGTCACTTACGAGAGTGAGATCTGATAGATATGATAAGATAATATTTTTGGTATTTTTATGATAAAGATGCAAAGTAAAATAAACGGCAATAAAAATAGCTAAGTGTTGGAAGATTAATATGATGGAGAATAGACCCGGGGGCCATAGGTTTCACTAGTGGCTTCTCTCAAGAGCATAAGTATTACGGTGGGTGAACAAATTACTATCGAGCAATTGATAGAATTGAGCATAGTTATGAGAATATCTAGGTATGATCATGTATATAGGCATCACGTCCGTGACAAGTAGACTGAAACGATTCTGCATCTACTACTATTACTCCACACATCGACCGCTATCCAGCATGCATCTAGAGTATTAAGTTCATAAGAACGGAGTAACGCTTTAAGCAAGATGACATGATGTAGAGGGATAAACTCATGCAATATGATATAAACCCCATCTTGTTATCCTCGATGGCAACAATACAATACGTGCCTTGCTGCCCCTGCTGTCACTGGGAAAGGACACCGCAAGATTGAACCCAAAGCTAAGCACTTCTCCCATTGCAAGAAAGATCAATCTAGTAGGCCAAACCAAACTGATAATTCGAAGAGACTTGCAGAGATAACCAATCATACATAAAAGAATTCAGAGAAGATTCAAATATTGTTCATAGATAATCTTGATCATAAACCCACAATTCATCGGTCTCGACAAACACACCGTAAAAGAAGAGTTACATCAAATAGATCTCCAAGAGAATCGAGGAGAACTTTGTATTGAGATCCAAAGAGAGAGAAGAAGCCATCTAGCTAATAACTATGGACCCGAAGGTCTGAGGTAAACTACTCACACATCATCGAAGAGGCTATGGTGTTGATGTAGAAGCCCTCCGTGATCAATGCCCCCTCCGGCAGGACGCCGTAAAAGGCCCCAAGATGGTGGAACTAGGTTTTCGTGGATGCCTCTGATGGTTTGGGTGTACGTGGTATATATAGGAGGAAGAAGTACGTCAGTGGAGCAACATGGGCCCCACGTGGGTGGAGGGCGCGCCTGGGGGGTAGGCGCGCCCCCTGCCTCGTGCTCTCCACGTTGATTGCTTTACGTAGACTCCAAGTCCTCTGGATCACGTTTGTTCCGAAAATCACGTTCCCGAAGGTTTCATTCCGTTTGGACTCCGTTTGATATTCTTTTTCTGCGAAACACTGAAATAGGCAAAAAACAGCAATTTGGGCTGGGCCTCCGGTTAATTGGTTAGTCCCAAAAATAATATAAAAGTGTATAATAAAGCCCATTAAACATCCAAAACAGAATATAATATAGCATGGAACAATAAAAAATTATAGATACGTTGGAGACGTATCAGCGTCGGTGGTGGCGAGCGAGGCGGCGGCCGGAGTTCGGGAGCAGATGGGTTCGGGGCTGTGGTGCGCTAGGGGAAGAGCTAATGGGCTAGGTCGCATCCGCGGGCCACCAGAAGCACGCTGGTGCCACGGGTTCAAGCGGAGGGGCTCGGGTCGAGAAAGCTAGGCGGCCATGGAGGACGGCGGTGCTCGGGCATGTGGGCGAGGATGCTACGGCACGGGAACGAGCAAAACAAAGGAGGGTAAACGTAGTGGAGCTCACATCAAGGTCGTCGGCGGTCTCATTGGGCTCGGGGAGGCCTCTACGGCGGCAAATTCGACGACGGCGTCCGGTGGCCGAGGCGGCGAGGAAGATGACGATGGCGACTCTAGAGGGCCTCCGGCCTTGCTTGGTTCGATGATGAGATGCAGCGATACGGACGATCTTCGGAGCACGGTGGCGCGTCGTTTCGTTGTCGGTGGCCAAGCGGGCGAGGCACGGCGGCCGGCGGAAGCTCTCGATGACGCTCACAGGAGGGGCTAGAGGGCGAGGGAGAGAGCACAGAGTGAGGGGAAAGCGAGTGGGGGGCCTCGGGCGTCTCCAGACGTGTATTAGGACGAAGGAGCGGCCTCCAGCGCGAAGCGGGAGGTGGCCAACGCGCGGTGGCCACGCGCCCCTGCTCCTACTGGCAGGAGGTTAGGGACAGTGGGGAATTGGGCTGGGCCTCAACCACAGTGTTGGGCCGCCAGGTGAGTGGGCTTCCAGGTAAGGCCAGGTTAGTTTCCTTTCTCTCTCTCTCTCTCCCTCTCTCTCTCTCTCTCTCCTTTCTGTTTTCTATTTATTTCAATTTGTTTGGTTTGATTCAAAGGCCAAACCACTTTCATAAATTCTGAAAATATTCATGGGCTCTCTCTGAGTTATTCCATATGCCCAAAAAATAAATCCATAAGTATTGGAGCTATAACTTATTTTATAGCATTTATTAGCTCCAATTCAAATAGGTAGTGAGTTAATTCAAAAGTCCAAAAATGTCCTAGGAATATATTCATCATTTTTGGCAGAGGTTTCCACCTTAACCAAAATCATGAACTTTTCTTAAGGGCATTTTGGGCCCATTGAAGATTATTTTAGGTTGAACCTATTTGATCTGATCTGGTGCTAGGGTTTGAACAATCCCCATTTCAACTTTAGATAAAAATTAAACATGATGCAAGATGCAAATCTAACCCAAGTGCATCACTCAACTAGGGTTGTGACATTTATTAAGAAGGATTTTAATCCACATTCCATCTTCTGTCTCTAGTTTCCACAACCATTTATCCAATAGAGCTTTATTCATTAGCTCTAGGTTTAAGATCCCTAACCCCCCAAATCATTTGGAAGACAGCAAGTTTTCCAATTTACTAAATGGTATTTCTTTTTCTCTTCGTTTTCCTGCCATACTAATCTGGCTCTAAAAAACAGCTTTCTTCCTCACTCCCACTAGAAGGGGATAAAAAGACATCATGTACATTGGCATGTTTGTCAAACATGCTTGAACAAGGGTGACTCTCCCTGCCATATTAAGAAGCCTCCCCTGCCAACATGCACATCTTTTCTCTATTTTTTCTGTGACACCTTTCCAAAACTTATTTCCCAGCCTTACATTAGTCACAGGGAGTCCCAAGTATTTGAAAGGGACCCCCCCTCTTGCAAGTAAAGATTTCCTGATACATGTCACTCTTGTTTATTGCCTCTCCAAACAGAAAAACCTCACTTTTGTGAAAGTTAATGGTCAGGCCAGACATCTGCTCAAAGGCAGTAAGTATAAACTTTAATTTTTTTGCACTATCCTCATCATCTTTAAGTAAGAAGATAGTGTCATTAGCATATTGCAGCATATTTACCCCACCATCTCCTAGCTCAGTTAAGACCCCTTTGACATAACCTGCCTATTTTGCTTTATCTAGGATAATTGCCAGGTCATCAGCAGCTATGTCAAACAGTAAAGGAGACATGGCATCTTGTTGTCTTAATCCTTTGTGGGTTTTAAAGTATGGGCCAATTCTGTCATTAACTTTAATACCAACCCGCCCACCTATCATGGTGTGCATAACCATATCACACCATTTCTCTGGGAATTGTTTCATTTTCAGCATTCTATACACAAAAGGCCATTTAATATTGTCATATGCTTTTTCAAAGTCCACTTTGAACAACACAGCACTCTGTTTTTTATGATGGATGGTGTTAAGGGCTTCATGCAGTACTACAATCCCCTCCATTATATATCCACCTTTTATAAAGGCAGCCTGTGTTGGTAATATGATGAGTTTAATTACTGCACTAAGCTTGTTCATCAACACCTTAGTAATGATTTTGAAGCTGACATTTAGCAAACAAATTGGCCTAAATTTTTGTATTTGTTTGGCATCATCAGTTTTTGGAATTAAGGTGATGATTCCATAATTCAATCTTGTTATGTCTAACTTCCCAGCCTGGAATTCATTTAATAGTTTCATAAGGTCCCACTTGACTACATCCCAGAAATCTATCTATTTATTATATATAAAAGTAATTTACGGGTTTACGAGCTAACCAGAAAAAAAAAGTATTACTGTAGAAATTACCACAAAAATCCGAAACATCCGACCATTCGTTTAATAAAACAAAATTCTATAGCCATTAGATTGGATTAGATTTATGTGAAAAATTACCCACCATTGCCATTACGTCACACATCACGGTGATATAAAACATATACACATCACGTTGCAGCCTCCTGTAATGTAATCTGGCCATCCAATCTCCCACATCCCATGGACCTTCACGCACCATCAAAAAACCACATATCCCATGGCCCCTCACGCATCATGAAAATTAGAACCAAGCGTTTACTACTGAACCCTAATCCTCAAGCCCTAAAACAACCCAAGATCCACGTATATGTTCAGCCGATCCCATGCCACCCCACGCATCACCATCTGCCGGTCACGACGGCACCTTCTCCATTGGCCTCAACGCCCGTCCATGATCCGATTGGAGAAGGTTGATCCTATCACCACCACCGTGCCATCCTATTTGCAGGCACGTGGTGTCTCATCTGCCGGTGGCCTCAACACCTTCTGCGTACGCCTCCACAACGACCATGATCCCATTGCAGAAGGTCGATGTTAGCAATGTTGCGTTATGAATCAACGGTCTACTTCAACCTTGGCCACCTTGATCCGCCCAGGTATGCCCCTGATTGATGATTCCGGGGATCGAGTACAGAGAGAGCCCATCGCCATAGCATGGAGCAGATTAGGTATTGGACCAAGAACGTGATGCTTCATGAAGATTAGGTAGGTGATCACAGAGATGCTAAGTTTGTAGATCCCAGAACCGCTTAATTGGATGTTAATATCAAGGAATGACCAACGAGCTCTTGATCTTGATTAGTTTTATCTGCATGTACTGTTTCCCCCCTTCAATTCCTTGCTCCTTCAAATTGTTAGCCCTTTTGAGAATAGTTTCTTGGTCTCAGCGGAACTCAGCCGAAGGCAGTGAATCAATTAGCTACCATCTAGCTTTATCTATTTTGTTAATCTCGAGATTAATTTGTGGGCGTGATTTCCGGCCGGCCATGAATCAGTTAGCTAGAGGGTAGCTGGCCACATACTACATATTCACGGCTAGCTTCATCCTTAGTTGCACATCGAGCCAGAAGACCGAAGTAATTAATGGGCAGAAGACAGCTGTGTACGTACGTAATCTCAGCGGTAAGATTTCATCCACTAGAGAGTGCGAAGATTCACGTAGGCGTGGGTTTCCGGCCGGCCGTGAATCAATTAGATAGCGTGGCCAGCTTTTGCACACAAGAAATAAATCAGTTTTGTTGCCTGCTGTGTACGTGCATGCGTGTTGGGGCCAGCGGAACCATAGTGTGCATCCGGTGTTCATCAACGTACTTTCATGCACAATTCTTTCTATTGGTGGGCAGCAAAGATAATGAGAAGGTACGGCCATTGAAAGAAGAATTGTATTCTGCCTGAACTCTGTTGGTGGGAGACGTGGAGATGCAAAGCAGAGAAGGCCAACGCTGTCTAATTATTCTCCAAGGTAAAAATAAGATTAGCTTCATGCATCTCATTGCCCAGCTGCAGCGTGTGAGGTTAGTGTTTGGTTTCGTAAATACAGTGGCCAGCTCTTGCTAATAGAAAAGCAAACTAAACTTCAGTGACACCAATAATAAACTAAGAGGGTTAAAACGCTCTGCAGGTAAAATAATCGGTGCTGAAACAGTACGTTATTTTCTGACATCCAAGCACGTCTTACATGACACTAAATTAAAATCCTTATTGTAAATAGCAATGTATTAATTATAGAACTTTTTCTGAAGAAGCAAGTAGGGGCTCTGCCAAAATACTAGGGATATATCCATCGACATGGTCGATATCATGCATGGCTAGGGCAGATTAGGCGTGTTATCAAAACGACTAGATGAGATGCTTTCCTCCATTATTATTTGTGTTATCGAATCGTAGACGACTAGGAAGATGGTATTCTCCAGTATTATTTGTATTATCGTAGACGACAATGTGAGATTATTTCCACCAGTATTATTTGTATGTACTAATGTTACAGTTGCAGAGAATTACATGGTATTGTGAATTTTGATTTAGTAGAATATTTGAGCTGGAGTTGGAGTGGGACAAATCGGCATGATGTTTGGTGCGTGGAAACAGCTTATATTCTAGAAACAAATCAACATACAGAATAAGCCGGATAACTCGAGGAAGCACCAGCCATTGGGAGAACAGATCGATGGATTCAGCAACAAACGGTGGCCCGGCATTAGTGGATTCGGCAGCAAACAGAAAGAGATCACTGGGCATAGAAACGAGCTTGTGGATTTCCTAGCCGAGGTCTTCGGTAGTGCCACCGATGCACCTCAAGCTCCAGGTACGTTTACCTAACATCGACATCTTAATTACCAGGCACTTTGCACAGGTTTGTAGAATCATATGGGCAAACGAGGCTCTCTGGTGGTTTGCTGTTTATAGATGCAATTATATGAGACAAATTCAGTTATCAGCTGCACATGCACAATATTTCAGGTAGATTTGATTTGATGGGGTGGCAAATCATGACATAGATCGATTATTCACTAAAGCATATGTACAATATCGACTTGGAAAAAAATCTATTGCCAGTTGAACATGTCCAGTTAGTTGAAAATATTGGATTTGGATCCGCCTTGCAGTGTACGCATCTAATATGGCATTAGGCATGGTGATGTTATGCATCTATTTCCCCTTCTTTTTTTCTAATAATATATCAGTTGTATTATTACATCTGTGATGAACGTGTATTTCTAAAAAAAACGATGAACTATCATATTCTTTGACAAGGAAACTATAGCTACCAGTTCATTGATAAAAGATTTCATTGCTATATCTGCAATTAATACAAGACATAACAGTACATGCCGGAATCTTGGTTGGTTAATCATTGCTCAACTATGTACCTTCTTCAGATTTAGCTTCTAGAAATGGAATTGTAGTTGCACATTTACGTGTCCACACACCGTATGAAGTTCAAGTAGAACCACATAACAACTCCCATGTCCTTTGGTGGAGTACAATGATCATATATTTATTAACACCACACGTCTTTATGAACATCCTTTAATTTTAAATGCTTCACTAAGCCAAGTGGTTTTGTTTTATTAGGTATCATGTTATTCTATGGACCTACAGTAGCTCATCTAGGTGTTAAGATCATACCAGTTCAGTTTAAATGGGAGTGGTAAAACATTTAGTTTATTGGATGTATTATGTTTTTGATTATAATGTATACGTTTCTAGATAACCATAAATTCTAATGTTTGATTTTTTTTTCCACAGACTCGTAAGAAAATAGGCTTGCAAAGTAGTTTCTTACGTGAATAATGTCGCAACCATTTACATCTTATAACTACAAAACTTTGTTCTGTCCAGCACCGAGTAAATAATTGGGAGTTGGAAATCTTTTCTATACACATTATTTGGATAGAGAGAATGTCACATATACTAGCACCAAGGATATGATTTGCTTCACTGATTGCACAGTTGGAGAAATTGGCCTGAGTTATGGATAGTACCCTAGCCTTGGTTCTGGTTCAAATCTGGCATGAGCTCACAGAATTTCAGCAAAGTGGGCACCAAGGGATGCTCAAGAGTGTAGTCTTTCTTATGCTTATAATTCTTTTGGGAAGTTTGTGAATGGCAATTCCTGAAATCCTTGGTAGCTCCTAATTTACTGATAATATTCCGGTTATTGTGGTTCTGAGCTAATGCATTAAAAAATCACAACAATCATACTCTCAACAGAGAGTTGGTTTCAGTCTCACGCTAATAGAACTATTCAATGGGAGATTCCATTGTCAATTGTCTTGGAGTTCTCTGATGTTGGCAACAAATCATGACATCTATTGTATGCAGCAATACTGGGGATATTTAATGCTCTTGCCTCGCGATAAGGACTATCAAATTCACTTGGCACTATATTGTGCGGTGTTATAGCAATGTGACTAAAGCATGTTTTTTGTTCTGACTACCATCACCATATGTTTTTGGAAGGAGAAGCTCTATCATTCCTTGCATCTCTAAATCACACTTGCCTGTGGGAACCCTATGGTTCAAAAAGATGTTGCATCGATGACAAATCAAAATTCAAAAGGGCAGGATGTCAAGCACACATCCTCTATATATTGTTCAGACGAACTAGAAGCACTACACTTAAATCTAAGTGTCTGACTTTTACATATTTAGAAAGGGTACCCCCTTTCTGAAAATTTCTAATCTTACATTGGTGTCATGTGACTATGTTGTTACGAAAGTACAGAAGTATCTTTCCCTTCCGTGCGCAGAGCTCATGCACAGCTCAAGATTTATTATCTACTCAATTAGGTTCACATTGTTTATACACATGAAGTACATTTTGGATCTTTTGCTCCATGTATTATAACCTCTAGAAGTTACCGTGTTCACCTGGATACTACATGGACACCTCCTGTAATGTTAGAAGCGCCCGTCAAGCTCCGGATAATGTGTTTTTACGCCAAGGAAGAGGTTGAATAAGTCATACTTTTACGCATGGTTCCCAAGAGACGTACTCAGTTGCATCATCTATGGGCATGTTGCATCTTTGCAATAGTTCGAATCATTTTGATTATTACCCGCACGAACAATCTAAATAGGCAGATAACCTTTGGACACTTGGAGAATTATTGTAGTATTTATACAAGCATATATGTACACGAATTTTCTTCTCCTATGTATCTTGATATTGTTTCATAAAATGTGTTAATGAATAATGTTGTATTACAGTTTTGACATTCATTGTAGTTGCATTTACCTCCCCATTACAGTTACATACTTACATGTAATGATAATACTTATGTTAACAAAGGGAAGGCCAAAGTACAAAGGATCCTTATGAAAGCAAGTCAACTATTCGTTCGGTTTAGAAAGTTTTATGAAAGTAAGTCAATTTTTCTTTACACCAATAAAATATGTGCTCATTATAAACTTTTAAAAGTTCTTGCCCGCGCATCGAGCGGGCCACTTTTCTAGTGTTGATAAAAATCAATAGGAAGTCCATCTGGGCCAGGATTTTTGTTTTTTTTTCATCCCAAAAACCACATAATGTAGTTCTTCCATTGTAAAGGGTTTAGTCAGCACTTCAGCCTGCTCCCTAGTAATCCCCTGCCCCCCCCCCCAAATGTTGAGGTTAATGGTGGAAATATCTGGTTGCCCAAACAACTTATTATAAAAATCAGTGATGTATTTAATGAAGTTTTCCTCACCTTCAATCACCCCTTTCTCTTGTTCTAATGATAATATTCTATTTTTTCTCCTTCTACCATTCACCTTGGCATGGTAATATTTAGTGTTACAATCCCCATCCTTAATCTCTCTATCTTTATATCCCCGTAACCACTTCAGCTCTTCTTGTTTGAGTAATCTATGTAATTGGGATCTAAGCTCTTTCTGCTCCTCTCTATCATGCGCAGTAAGTCCCATGGTTTCTGCATTTTTATCTAAATTGTCTAGTTTCATCAGGATTTCTTTCTTAATTTTTCTATACCATGCATCAGAGTTTATA
Source organism: Triticum aestivum (assembly GCF_018294505.1). Taxonomy (NCBI): domain Eukaryota; kingdom Viridiplantae; phylum Streptophyta; class Magnoliopsida; order Poales; family Poaceae; genus Triticum; species Triticum aestivum. The sequence goes on along the minus strand of NC_057802.1, from coordinate 510,987,284 downwards.
ATCCACCCTCTTACTTTCTGTCTAAACTTTATCATTCTAGCCTGCCACTATTCCATGGTATCTCCATGGTATTTAGCCAGCCAAATTTTGTTAACAAATTCTCTAAAGCCCTCCCTCAACATCTAAGAATTTTCAAATCTAAAAATAGGGGGAGTATATTTTCTCTCCCCTGTGTCAAGGATTAGGGGAGTATGATCCGATAATTCCCTCTCCAAAGCATATACCTCAGTCAGGGGATAGTGATCTTCCCAATCTGGGCATATGAGAATTTTTTTCTAGTTTTTCATATGTGTGATCCTGGTGATTATTAGCCCAAGTGTATTTTCTACCATTTAAAGTTAGCTCTCTCAAGCCAGCCTGTTCAATAATAGCATTGAAAGTGACCACATCCCCCAGGTTTGCTTTTGTCATCACTTTTTTGATGATATTGAAGTCCCCCCCCCCCATGAGACAGGGAACAGCAGCATTATCATGATAAACTCTGGATATCTCTACCATATAAGCAGCTTTACCCACATTTTGAGCATCACCATAGACAATTATAAGGTTTCATTCAAATTTGGCCTTTTATCTAGTAGTAATGTCCTAATACAATAAACTCCTTTCTCAACATTGAGAATTTCAAAGGTATCATTATTCACACCCACTAGGATGCCCCCTGATTTTCCTCTGGGTTGTATCCAATTCCAACTAAAGTTCCTACCCCGACACGAATTGTGTAGTTCATTTTTGTTGAACTCATTTTTGATGGTCTCTTGCAGACCAATGAAATCAATTTTTGTCTCATAGATACATTCTCTAATAAAATTCTTCTTAATGTGGGACCCAATCCCCCTTACATTCCAAATCATGCCTATCATTTTTTTAATTTCCTTTTCTACCCTTTTTCCCCCAAATATACACAGTTGGTTTCACACTGGTGATCCCAAGTGATCCTAAGTTGTTCTTCTTCCCACTGGTGAAAATGTTTTTCAGGTGGGAATAATAGTCCATTTCTATCTCAGCATCAGGGTGATCCTCATCAGAGTATAATTCTTTGAGAGAGATGTCTCCAGTGTCAATGAGTAATGTTCTTTTTGCACTGTTGGTTCCTCTTTTTGCTTAATATGAGCATAATAGAAATCTTTTCTACTTTGCTCCATTTTCTCAATAATCTCTAAATTTTGATTGATCATATCTATGGTACATCCTAAATCTATACCAATCTTATCAGCCATGAAAAGTAAAGAGGAATTCCCCTGATCGGAGTTTTGAATCTTACCATAATTGTTTTTGCCCTGCTCTTTGTTTGGCCAGCTCCTCAATCTTCACATCTTGTTTATCTATGAGTCTGTTGCATGTTCTCACCCCATCTTCCCCATTGTTACCAGTGTCATCTCCTTCCTTCTAATCTTCAGGGTTGAGGCCCAACCTACTAGCAAAGGAGTCCACTGATTCTTGACTAGCCCCATAATCTACAGGTTCAGCATAAGTACCATTGTCTTCATTTTTGTTATCCTCTTCCATCTTCTCCAGTTCAGTTTCGGTGATGTTTTCTATTTCCTTTTCTCTTTATTCTCATCTTTCAACTTTTTCCACACACCTATCAATTATATTCTGCTGTTTATGAACCAAGTCCATCAGACTTTTCCTTTCTTTCTCCATTTCTCCAATTCTTTTCTCCTCTTGGACTCTTAAGGCTTTCTGTCTAGCTTTCTCTTCTTCATTTTCTTGCATCCTCTTCATAACTGCTGCCATGTCCGCTTCCACTTTTTTCCTTGCTTCTCTCTCCTTGATCTGTTCCTGTTGGGTCAAAAGAACTGCATCACTTCTCTTTTTGATTTCTTCAAATTGCACTAAGCTCAAGATGCCTAAGTTAATAGCCTCTCTATTGGTATCTCCTGAGTTGTTTGTGTTTTTTTGTCTCTTTCTAAGTTCATCTCCCACACAATCCATCCCAGCCTCCTCTAGATGTTGTCTTTTATGATCACCATACCAAGCCATCTCAACCACCTTCTCCAAAGTTGGCATAACTCTGTAAATGTTCAGATCTCTGTCAGTTATTTCAGTGTAACCTGGGATTTTTTCAAAATCTCTAACTCCCACCTTTGCTCTGATTCTCTCATGTGTTATGGTATCCATGTCAATCTCCAGCACTGGCCCTAAGGATGCTACCACTTCACACATACCAAAGAAGTGCCTGAAACAATCAGGCACCTTATCAAAAGTAACCGAGACAGTGTGTGATTTCCCAACTGCTTGTGAGTCAAAAGCCCATTTCTTTATGTTTATCACTGCTCCAGTGCCCAGTAGAGTGAAGTCATCATAGTTGATCAGCTCCATCAGTCTGCCCTTGTTCAGGAATCTCATCAAAAAGGCACTGCTTCCTTGCTTCTTACATCTCCATTGCCAGTTCCAGTTGAACATATAGTTGAGTCCTTCCAGCAGTTGAGTTTCATTCAGCATCCCAGATTTAACAGTCACCGGGGCCATTGGATTGGGATTTTCAAGTTCCACATTATCCTTTGAACTTTGCACCAGCAGCACACCCAAGCCTCTTGCAGCATATCCCACAAATTTTGGTACTAGCTTCATCTGCTTCAACCAGGTGCAGTCATCTGTGATGTAATTCCTTTTTCCACACACTGCACAATGGTCCAACTTGCAGTCTTTTGTAGCATGTCTTGTGTCTTTGCACTTATTGCATATCATCCTGTTGGCACCCCCACAGCTATCTTGCTACCATCTTTCATTTGTGCTCCTCCTCCTAACTCTCTCCCTTTGGCTATCCTCCTTCCATGCCCCCTCATTGTCAGAGGTTTTTTCAGGTCTATGACCCCATTGTTGTCTCTGTTTTCCCTCTCCTTGCAGACAAGTGCTTTCTCCTCTGACCATCTCTTTTCCTGTGTTTTGGTGTAGCAGATTGACCCCACTTTGCAAATTGACATTACGTCCTCCCACTGGAACGTTTCCTTGAGTAAGTTGGGCCAACAATGCTGAGAGTAAACGCTGTTGTTGCACAAACTCAGCTCCACTCATCAAATTACCCACATCAGGATCATCAGAATTTCTCATACCTGTCTTAGCTGCCTCTTGCTTTTCTTTATCTTTGTCCGTCTTCCTCAACTCCTCCTTCTCCTACGGATACTTCTGATCTTGCTGGAAGTCATGTCTCCCTTGCGAGCTGCTGTTTCCAAAGCCTTGCCCCCAATCCTTCCTGGCCTCTCGATAGTTGTAGTTTCTAAACCCATCTCCTCTGTCTTCCTTCTTCCTATACTGCCAATTCTCTGTACCCCCCTGTTGGATCTTCCTCCTCCACCGAATCGGCCCCCAAACCTGTCCATCTCCCCTTCTTCTTCTGGCGGTGCAGTGGGAAACCCTGGCACCTCTTCTTTGCAATCAGTGAAACCTAGAGGGTGGATGGGGGTGTGGTTTATATATCCACAGGGCCTCGTGTGCCTTACCCCTTCTCTCACCAGGCTTTCTTCAGCATCTGGGGTGGGCCTTAAGCCTGCTCAACTAACCACATCATCAGCCCATTCCTCTAAAATTTCTTTCACTATCCACCCATCTAAATCATCTATCTTTTTTATTTTATTATTCTCCGCCTCATCCTTGCAATTGATTTTTGCACGTGAGTTGTCAGCATTTCTACTAACTTTTCTGAATCTCTCATTCTTTCTATCTCTTCTGCTCCTAATATTATCGCATCTCCCAAATCACTTAAGCAAGTAACAGGAAGGTTTATCTTCACCATGAGACTGACCTGAAGAATCTGACAAAGTCCCAGTTCCCTTGTCAGCATCCTCCCCAGCCAGCAACCAGAAGCGATTGCCGACGGGGGAGACGCCTACTCCGCCGCCGCAGAGCGAGAGAGGCTGAGAAGGCGCAGTGAGCGTCAGAGAAAGCGTGGAGAGTGACGGGGGGTGTAGATCTTCTATTTTTTCTTCCCCCTCTCCATCCCTCGCCAGATCCGCCGCCGCCACATGAGCCCCGGTGTCCAACTCCTCCTCCTCCTTGCTGTCTTCGATTGGGATTGGGACCCAGCTCGTCCCCGGGGTGGGAATGGCCATCACTGCCCCCACTACAAACTCCTCCGGCCCTGCCGGAAATCGATGACGGGAGCGGAATCCCCACCATTTCTTCTTCTGTGCCGGATCCCCAAACTCCGTCTCTTCCATGGCCCAGAACAGCGCCGCCAGGGAGCTCACCGGTGCGCCCGAGGGAGTGGTGAACCCATTGGGCATGAGCATCTCGTCCTCCTCCACCGTGAGATTTCTGAACACCTCCTCCGCTGCGCGTCTCATCTCTCCTTCCTGGTGGAGAACCAGGAGACGATTTCTCTCGCCCTCTCGAGCTTCTCCTCGTTGCCGCTCGCCAACTCCACCATGGGAGTTCCATCCTCATCCTCCATTGCGCCATCGTCGTCCGAATCGACTCGCTCCCTCTCCGGATTGGTTCGTTGGGTGGTGCAGTGGGTGGAGGAAGCCAAAGCGAGATGCGTTGTCCTACCATCGAGCGGGGGGGGGCGATTTATTGTCCTCCTCCCGCTCGCATTCATGGCGGGCGTTCGCCTCGGGCTTACCCCTGCGCCCCCCGGCCTTACACTCGATCGTGTACCCAACGTGTACCACATGACACGGGAATAGAATTTTCGATCGCCATGGAATTTTCTCGCCTTCTCGTAATCCTCTGTTATCCACTACCCATCCCTCCTCGTCAAGCAGTAGCAATCTGCGTACCGTACCTTGAACAAGGAGAGAGCATCTCTGGTAGCAGAGGAGCCCAGCCGCGAGGAGCCCGGCGATGTAGAGGACCGGCCATCTGCTATCTTCGGCGATCTCCCCCACCACCGGAATTTCGTTGTCGGCAAGAAGCCCCTTGCCTGATTTGTTGCTTGGGTCCTTCCAAATCTCCCGAAGATGAGGACCCACTGCGGCGGCGAGATGAGGACTAAGCCCACCGCCCGCAGTCGCCGCGGAACCGCCGCTCGTCGCCGCTCGTCGTCGCCGTGGTGTCGCCTGCAGTCGCCACTGCGTCGCTCGCTATCATCGCGTCGTTTAGCCGGAAACTTCGAGGAGGAGGGGTTGTGGGCGCGTTTGTCGAGGTAGATGGGAGGCGCCTAGAGTGGCTTGATGGTGAACGCTACTGCACTATACAGGATCTAGACGAAAAGGAAGAAATGGAAAAATCAGAACCAGGAGATAGGTCGGTCAATGGGAGTCAGCGACGCGATCCCTCTCCTATCACCTCGTCCGCCGAGGACAAAGCGGATCCAGATTTTCCTCACACAAAAAAAGCAGACCCGGTTCACCAGGGACGTGGGGCGCGGATGGGGATTGTGTGAGCTTTCGGTAGTGGCCAGGTCCGCACTCGACTTCCTCGATGATGATGACTGGGCTCCGACCGGCTGATCGGGCACTCGACTTCCTCGCCGTCCCCGCTGCTTCAGCCACCTCGACCCCGCGGGGCTACTCGCCGCATCCATGCGCGCTGCAGCTCGTCCGGCCGCGTTGGCTGCACGCCAGCCTCTTCGCCATCCGCGGTAGTACTGTGTCCGCCACGGCGGCCACCGGCCGGAATTCGCCCTCTTCGCTGCCAGACACTGAAATCGTGCTTCTCCCGGACTGGTAAGTGCTCGTACTGCACTGCCCCGGATGCCACAGAAAACACTCAGCGGTCGCGACCCGGACGGGATACTTGGGACACCGACCTGTTGGAGCACTTGTCATCGGTCGCACAGCGCAGGTCCCCGACGAGATGACCGCCGCCCCTCCGATCTCCTTGGTCAGGCTTCAACTGCCGATGGCAACGGATGAATTGGATGGCATCTCCTTCTAGCCTGGCGGCTGGCGGACTGACGCTGCAACTGCCGACGGCGACGGAGACCCGCAGCGGCGCAGCCCTGGACGGACCACGGCCTTCTTTTCATCCAGAAGAGGAACTTGCGGCGGCGAGACGAGAGTGAGAGTGGAAGGGGAACGGCCGAACGAGCCTTGGCGGCCTGAAACAGGCCAACTTGGGCCTCATCCGAGTTTTCAGGGACGCCTCGAGGGGAATCGCTACTTTAGTACCATACCGGAGTACATCGCCAACACGAAGATCATGCAGGGTTGTCAGCTGCGAAAGATGCTAAAGAGCACAAATAAAAGAGGCCACTGATCCCAACCCGTGACCCAGCACCAAAAAGTGCACACGGACGAAAAGAAGGCCTCCGAGCCCATCCATGACCCAGCACCGATAAGTGCGCACGGACCAAAACAATGCAGCAAAAAGATCCCCTATGAGGGCACAGTCGTAAGAAAAATAGTGCAATTGCATTCCCTGGGTTGGCACGTGCTATACATTAGCACTGGGCTTTTTGTTCAAATTTCGTTTTATTTTTTACCAGCAGAACACTCCTCTCGTTACACGCACGCATCAAGCGCCGAGAGAAAGACGAACACGCTCACCAGCGAAGGTCATGATTCCACGAGATAGGCTAGCCTCTGATCTACATTCTGATCTTGGGGATAAAGCTCTTGTCATCGTGCCATGCCCATCAGGTCCAGAGATGTAGGTGTTCTTGGCCGTTCTACCGCTGTCCTTGGCTAGACCTCCAGCATCGCTTATGACACGAAGCTTGTCACATGTGCAATCCACCCTGTGGGGTCACATACAGTGTCAACGAGATCCTCGAAATTAAGGCTTAATTTTGAGACATCAGCGAAAAAGTCATGTATGTTCTTTTAGATGAACAGGAGACTAAAGCCCCCTCCTCCCCGCGTTACATTATCAGTAATGAAACCATATACCACATCCAAGTTTACAGTAGTTCATGCTCCGAAAACCCAACTCCAAAACAAAATATCAAGTCCTGCAAATTGATTTCAAAACTTCAATTGCTTGCCGCTGAAAGATATGCTTACGTTATGAATCAGGAAAGGAAACATCAAAATCTAAACAAAGAAAGTTGCAGCAACTGTACCCATGTGGCACCACCACAATCTGATGGACCCTTATTTTATGATTCTGTACAAATTGGTGGTATATCATTCACACATGTTATTATCCTTTCTGTTAGTCTGGGCGTGATCATGATCCTGCCGGCCTGGGCGCAGAAGGAAGGAACAAAGACCAGGCACTTACTTGTAATCTCCTTCTGCTAAATCAATGAAAAACCAGTGAACACTGGATCTTTCAAAAAAATAAGAGCGAGTGGCAGCGCCCAAATCTTTACACGGCCCGCTTTGCAATATGTTAGCCTTCCAAACGGCCATTAGGGAATGCAACTTAACTGTCCACGACTTGATGAGTTTTATTAACAAAATTGCACGTGGGTATTGCGAGTTACTTCAAGAAATAGGAATGGGGTATTCACAAACAACGATGGAACGCACATCCAGCTGGGCCGACAGGTCCAACGTGGCTGCCAGATGGCGTGATCCGATTTGTTAGGGACTTTTTTGCCACCACGTGCGGACGTGCCAAGTTTGTATACCTGACTGCCACACTTTGAAAGTTTGTGGATGTATAGTGCACATGCGAGCCAAGCTTGTGGACCAAGAGATGTAGAGGGGAAGCTTTCAGCGTGGTACTTGAGAAGGAAGCGACACTTGTTGGTGCGGTGTCGAGACCTTTTTTTTGAAAGGAACACTCAGCATTCCATTATAAAGCAGTGCTGGCAGAATCTCCAGCTACACAATCTGATACAAAGGATGGAAATTTGTCAAGCCAGATTTCCCATGTACTCCTACTCATGGTTGTGCCATGTGCAGCTAGAGTGTGTGCAGCATGGTTACATTCCCGGTTACAATATTTGACACATACATCAGATAAACCAACTCTAAATTGATATTTGATATCTCTAAAGACAGCACCTAGCTGTGAAAGATCATAAGTATTTGACATTACAGCCTGCTTTAGCAAAAGAGAGTCGGTTTCTATAATTAGCCGATCACATCCCATCCTGATTGCCGTGTTCACAGCATAGAGCATCGCCAATGCTTCAGAGTGCAGAGCATCTACTAAATATTCAAAGTTTCCTGCTCCAGCCGCTATTAATGCACCTATATCATTTCTTAAAATGAAGCCCCAACCTCCAGAATGAGTCTCCTCTTGAAAGGCGCCATCAGTGTTAAGCTTCATAATTCTCGGTGGAGGAGGAGTCCATCTTTGGATAGTGTTCTGTCTTGTGTGTTTGCTTGGCTCCACATTTTTCAGAGCATTAACAAGATAGTGGTTAATTGAGAAACATATTTCATCATTTGACCTGAGTCTATCTCCCACATTTGTTTCTCTGGTGCCACCACATCCAAAGAAGAATGCAAGTTTTAATCTTTCTTCTTCATTAAGCTCAAGAATCTCTTCCATGAATTTAAAAGAATCTGGGCATTCAAGTAGCCGAAGCCTGATGTGTTCTAATAGAGCATGTCTCCATATGCCTTTTACCTTTCTGCATTTTAAAAAACAATGACCAGCATCTTCATCTTGTCTAAAGCACAGAGGGCAAATGGTGTCAATATCCATACCTCTGCGTTGAAGTTTTGTTCGTAATGGCAAACTGTAGGTGGTAATCCGCCATAAGAAATGTAGCACCTTGCCTGGCAGCGGCAGCGACCATAGTTTCTTCCAATTGAAAACATTATCTGCATTAGAAGAAGATGTCAGACCTAAACGGGATTCCTGATCGCGAATATCCACCGCCACATTATATGCCGATTTAACAGAGAAAATGCCTTTTTTGTCATAGTGCCAAGCTATGAAGTCGTCTATATCTTCATGGATAGGTATTTGCAGGATCATATTTGCATCCTCAAGTAGGTCAAGGAAATATGCCCTAGAGGCAATAATAAAGTTATTATTTATTTCCTTATATCATGATAAATGTTTATTATTCATGCTAGAATTGTATTAACCGGCAACATAATACTTGTGTGAATACATAGACAAACAGAGTGTCACTAGTATGCCTCTACTTGACTAGCTCGTTGATCAAAGATGGTTATGTTTCCTAGCCATAGACATGAGTTGTCATTTGATTAACGGGGTCATATCATTAGGAGAATGATGTGATTGACTTGACCCATTCCGTTAGCTTAGCACTCGATCGTTTAGTATGTTGCTATTGCTTTCTTCATGACTTATACATGTTCCTATGACTATGAGATTATGCAACTCCCATTTACCGGAGGAACACTTTGTTTGCTACCAAACGTCACAATGTAACTGGGTGATTATAAAGGTGCTCTACAGGTGTCTCCGAAGGTACTTGTTGGGTTGGCGTATTTCGAGATTAGGATTTGTCACTCCGATTGTCGGAGAGGTATCTCTGGGCCCTCTCGGTAATGCACATCACTTAAGCCTTGCAAGCATTACAACTAATGAGTTAGTTGTGGGATGATGTATTAAGGAACGAGTAAAGAGACTTGCCGGTAACGAGATTGAACTTGGTATTGAGATACCGACGATCGAATCTCAGGCAAGTAATATAACAATGACAAAGGGAACAACGTATATTGTTATGGGGTCTGACCGATAAAGATCTTCGTAGAATATGTGGGAGCCAATATGAGCATCCAGGTTTCGCTATTGGTTATTGACCGGAGACGTGTCTCGGTCATGTCTACATAGTTCTCGAACCCGTAGGGTCCGCACGCTTAACGTTTCGATGACAGTTATATTATGAGTTTATATGTTTTGATGTACCGAAGGTTGTTCGGAGTCCCGAATGTGATCACGGACATGACGAGGAGTCTCGAAATGGTCGAGACATGAAGATTGATATATTGGAAGCCTATATTTGGATATCGGAAGTGTTCCGGGTGAAATCGGGATTTTACCGAAGTACCGAGGGGTTACCGGAACCCCCCGGGGGCTTAATGGGCCATAGTGGGCCTTTGTGGAGAAGAGGAGAGGCGGCCAGGGCAGGGCCGCGCGCCCCTCCCCCCTAGTCCGAATAGGACAAGGAGAGGGGGGCGGCGCCCCCCCCCTTTCCTTCCTCTCTCCCTCCTCTTTCCCCCTCCACTCCTAATCCAACTAGGAAAAGGGAAGGGGTCCTACTCCCGGTGGAAGAAGGACTCCACCTGGCGCGCCCCTCCTGGCCGACCGCACCTCCCCCCCTTGCTCCTTTATATACGGGGGCAGGGGGCACTCTAGGGACAACAATTGATCGTTTGATCTTTTAGCCGTGTGTGGTGCCCCCCTCCACCATAGTCCACCTCGATAATACTGTAGCGGTGCTTAGGCGAAGCCCTGCGTTGGTAGAACATCATCATCGTCACCACGCCGTCATGCTGACGAAACTCTCCCTCAAAACTTGGCTGGATCGGAGTTCGAGGGACGTCATCGGGCTGAACGTGTGCTGAACTCGGAGGTGCCGTGCGTTCGGTACTTGATCGGTCGGATCGTGAAGACGTACGACTACATCAAGCGTGTTGTGCTAACGCTTCCGCTTTCGGTCTACGAGGGTACGTGGACATACTCTCCCCTCTCGTTGCTATGCATCACCATGATCTTGCGTGTGCGTAGGAAATTTTTTGAAATTACTACGTTCCCCAACAGTGGCATCCGAGCCAGGTTTTATGCGTTGATGTTATATGCACGAGTAGAACACAAGTGAGTTGTGGGCGATATAAGTCATACTGCTTACTAGCATGTCATACTTTGGTTCGGCGCTATTGTTGGATGAAGCGGCCCGGACCGACATTACGCGTATGCTTACACGAGACTGGTTCTACCGACGTGCTTTGCACACAGGTGGCTGGCGGGTGTCAGTTTCTCCAACTTTAGTTGAACCGAGTGTGGCTACGCCCGGTCCTTGCGAAGGTTAAAACAGCACCAACTTGACAAACTATCGTTGTGGTTTTGATGCGTAGGTAAGAACGGTTCTTGCTAAGCCCGTAGCAGCCACGTAAAATTTGCAACAACAAAGTAGAGGACGTCTAACTTGTTTTTGCAGGGCATGTTGTGATGTGATATGGTCAAGACATGATGCTAAATTTTATTGTATGAGATGATCATGTTTTGTAACCGAGTTATCAGCAACTGGCAGAAGCCATATGGTTGTCGCTTTATTGTATGCAATGCAATCGCCCTGTAATGCTTTACTTCATCACTAAGCGGTAGCGATAGTCGTAGAAGCATAAGATTGGCGAGACGACAACGATGCTACGATGAAGATCAAGGTGTCACGCCGGTGACGATGGTGATCATGACGGTGGTTCGAAGATGGAGATCACAAGCACAAGATGATGATGGCCATATCATATCACTTATACTGATTGCATGTGATGTTTATCTTTTATGCATCTTATCTTGCTTTGATTGACGGTAGCATTGTAAGATGATCCCTCACTAAATTATCAAAGTATAAGTGTTCTCCCTGAGTATGCACCGTTGCGAAAGTTCTTCGTGCTGATACACCACGTGATGATCGGGTGTGATAGGCTCTACGTTCAAATACAACGGGTGCAAAACAGTTGCACACGCGGAATACTCAGGTTAAGCTTGACGAGCCTAGCATATAACAGATATGGCCTCGGAACACGGAGACCGAAAGGTCGAGCGTGAATCATATAGTAGATATGATCAACATAGTGATGTTCACCGTTGAAACTACTCCATCTCACGTGATGATCGGACATGGTTTAGTTGATATGGATCACGTGATCACTTAGAGGATTAGAGGGATGTCTATGTAAGTGGGAGTTCTTAAGTAATATGATTAATTGAACTTAAATTTATCATGAACTTAGTACCTGATAGTATCTTGTTTGTCTATGTTGATTGTAGATAGATGGTCCGTGTTGTTGTTCCGTTGAATTTTATGCGTTCCTTGAGAAAGCAGAGTTGAAAGATGATGGTAGCAATTACACGGACTGGGTCCGTAACTTGAGGATTATCCTCATTGCTGCACAGAAGAATTACGTCCTGGAAGCACCGCTAGGTGTACCACCTGTGCCAGCAACTGCAGACATTGTGAATGCCTGGCAGTCACGTGTTGATGACTACTCGATAGTTCAATATGCCATGCTTTACGGCTTAGAACCAGGACTTCAACGACGTTTTGAATGTCATGGAGCATATGAGATGTTCCAGGAGTTGAAGTTAATATTTCAAAAGAATGCCCGGATTGAGAGATATGAAGTCTCCAATAAGTTCTACAGCTGCAAGATGGAGGAGAATAGTTCTGTCAGTGAGCATATACTCAAAATGTCTGGGTATAATAATCACTTGATTCAACTGGGAGTTAATCTTCCGGATGATAGCGTCATTGACAGAATTCTCCAATCACTGCCACCAAGCTACAAGAGCTTCGTGATGAACTATAACATGCAAGGGATGGATAAGACAATTCCCGAGCTCTTCGCAATGCTAAAGGCTGCGGAGGTAGAAATCAAAAAGGAGCATCAAGTGTTGATGGTCAATAAGACCACCAGTTTCAAGAAAAAGGGCAAAGGGAAAAAGAAGGGGAACTTCAAGAAGAACAGCAAGCAAGTTGCTGCTCAGGAGAAGAAACCCAAGTCTGGACCTAAGCCTGAGACTGAGTGCTTCTACTGCAAGCAGACTGGTCACTGGAAGCGGAACTGCCCCAAGTATTTGGCGGATAAGAAGGATGGCAAGGTGAACAAAGGTATATGTGATATCAATGTTATTGATGTGTACCTTACTAATGCTCGCAGTAGCACCTGGGTATTTGATACTGGTTCTGTTGCTAATATTTGCAACTCGAAACAGGGGCTACAGATTAAGCAAAGATTGGCTAAGGACGAGGTGACGATGCGCGTGGGAAATGGTTCCAAAGTCGATGTGATCGCGGTCGGCACACTACCTCTACATCTTCCTTCGGGATTAGTTTTAGACCTAAATAATTGTTATTTGGTGCCAGCGTTAAGCATGAACATTCATCTGGATCTTGTTTGATGTGAGACGGTTATTCATTTAAATCAGAGAATAATGATTGTTCTATTTATATGAGTAATATCTTTTATGGTCATGCACCCTTGAAGAGTGGTCTATTTTTGTTGAATCTCGATAGTAGTGATACACATATTCATAATATTGAAGCCAAAAGATGCAGAGTTGATAATGATAGTGCAACTTATTTGTGCCACTGTCGTTTAGGTCATATCGGTGTAAAGCACATGAAGAAACTCCATACTGATGGACTTTTGGAACCACTTGATTATGAATCACTTGGTACTTGCGAACCGTGCCTCATGGGCAAGATGACTAAAACGCCGTTCTCCGGAAATATGGAGAGAGCAACAGATTTGTTGGAAATCATACATACAGACGTATGTGGTCCGATGAATATTGAGGCTCGTGGTGGATATCGTTATTTTCTCACCTTCACAGATGATTTAAGCAGATATGGGTATATCTACTTAATGAAACATAAGTCTGAAACATTTGAAAAGTTCAAAGAATTTCAGAGTGAAGTTGAAAATCATCGTAACAAGAAAATAAAGTTTCTACGATCTGATCGTGGAGGAGAATATTTGAGTTATGAGTTTGGTCTTCAATTGAAACAATGCGGAATAGTTTCGCAACTCACGCCACCCGGAACACCACAGCGTAATGGTGTGTTCGAACGTCGTAATCGTACTCTACTAGATATGGTGCGATCTATGATGTCTCTTACTGATTTACCGCTATCGTTTTGGGGTTATGCTTTAGAGACGGCCGCATTCACGTTAAATAGGGCACCATCAAAATCCGTTGAGACGGCGCCTTATGAACTGTGGTTTGGCAAGAAACCAAAGTTGTCGTTTCTTAAAGTTTGGGGCTGCGATGCTTATGTGAAAAAGCTTCAACCTGATAAGCTCGAACCCAAATCGGAGAAATGTGTCTTCATAGGATACCCAAAGGAAACTGTTGGGTACACCTTCTATCACAGATCCGAAGGCAAGACTTTTGTTGCTAAATTCGGAATCTTTCTGGAGAAGGAGTTTCTCTCGAAAGAAGTGAGTGGAAGGAAAGTAGAACTTGATGAGGTAACTGTACCTGCTCCCTTATTGGAAAGTAGTTCATCGCAGAAACCGTTTTCTGCGACGCCTACACCAATTAGTGAGGAAGTTAATGATGATGATCATGGAACTTCAGATCAAGTTGTTACTGAACCTCGTAGGTCAACCAGAGTAAGATCCGCACCAGAGTGGTACGGTAATCCTGTTCTGGAGGTTATGCTACTAGATAATGACGAACCGACAAACTATGAAGAAGCGATGGTGAGCCCAGATTCCACGAAATGGCTTGAGGCCATGAAATCTGAGATGGGATCCATGTATGAGAACAAAGTGTGGACTTTGGTTGACTTGCCCGATGATCGGCAAGCAATTGAGAATAAATGGATCTTCAAGAAGAAGACTGACGCTAACGGTAATGTTACTGTCTATAAAGCTCGACTTGTTGCAAAAGGTTTTCGACAAGTTCAAGGGATTGACTACGATGAGACCTTCTCACCCGTAGCGATGCTTAAGTCTGTCCGAATCATGTTAGCAATTGCCGCATTTTATGATTATGAAATTTGGCAAATGGATGTCAAAACTGCATTCCTGAATGGATTTCTGGAAGAAGAGTTGTATATAATGCAACCGGAAGGTTTTGTCGATCCAAAGGGAGCTAACAAAGTGTGCAAGCTCCAGCGATCTATTTATGGACTGGTGCAAGCCTCTCGGAGTTGGAATAAACGCTTTGATAGTGTGATCAAAGCATTTGGTTTTGTACAGACTTTTGGAGAAGCCTGTATTTACAAGAAAGTGAGTGGGAGCTCTGTAGCATTTCTAATATTATATGTGGATGACATATTGCTGATTGGAAATGATATAGAATTTCAGAATAGCATAAAGGGATACTTGAATAAGAGTTTTTCAATGAAAGACCTCGGTGAAGCTGCGTATATATTGGGCATCAAGATCTATAGAGATAGATCAAGACGCTTAATTGGACTTTCACAAAGCACATACCTTGACAAAGTTTTGAAGAAGTTCAAAATGGATCAAGCAAAGAAAGGGTTCTTGCCTGTGTTACAAGGTGTGAAGTTGAGTAAGACTCAATGCCCGACCACTGCAGAAGATAGAGAGAAGATGAAAGATGTTCCCTATGCTTCAGCCATAGGCTCTATCATGTATGCAATGTTGTGTACCAAACCTGATGTGTGCCTTGCTATAAGTTTAGCAGGGAGGTACCAAAGTAATCCAGGAGTGGATCACTGGACAGCGGTCAAGAACATCTTGAAATACCTGAAAAGGACTAAGGATATGTTTCTCGTTTATGGAGGTGACAAAGAGCTCATCATAAATGGTTACGTTGATGCAAGCTTTGACACTGATCCGGACGAATCTAAATTGCAAACCGGATACGTGTTTACATTGAACGGTGGAGCTGTCAGTTGGTGCAGTTCTAAACAAAGCGTCGTGGCGGGATCTACGTGTGAAGCGGAGTACATAGCTGCTTCGGAAGCAGCAAATGAAGGAGTCTGGATGAATGAGTTCATATCCGATCTAGGTGTCATACCTAGTGCATCGGGTCCAATGAAAATCTTTTGTGACAATACTGGTGCAATTGCGTTGGCGAAGGAATCCAGATTTCACAAAAGAACCAAGCACATCAAGAGACGCTTCAATTCCATCCGGGATTTAGTCCAGGTGGGAGACATAGAAATTTTCAAGATACATACGGATCTGAATGTTGCAGACCCGTTGACTAAGCCTCTTCCATGAGCAAAACATGATCAGCACCAAGGCTCCATGGGTGTTAGAATCATTACTGTGTAATCTAGATTATTGACTCTAGTGCAAGTGGGAGACTGAAGGAAATATGCCCTAGAGGCAATAATAAAGTTATTATTTATTTCCTTATATCATGATAAATGTTTATTATTCATGCTAGAATTGTATTAACCGGAAACATAATACTTGTGTGAATACATAGACAAACAGAGTGTCACTAGTATGCCTCTACTTGACTAGCTCGTTGATCAAAGATGGTTATGTTTCCTAGCCATAGACATGAGTTGTAATTTGATTAACGGGATCACATCATTAGGAGAATGATGTGATTGACTTGACCCATTCCGTTAGCTTAGCACTCGATCGTTTAGTATGTTGCTATTGCTTTCTTCATGACTTATACATGTTCCTATGACTATGAGATTATGCAACTCCCATTTACCGAAGGAACACTTTGTGTGCTACCAAACGTCACAACGTAACTGGGTGATTATAAAGGTGCTCTATAGGTGTCTCCGAAGGTACTTGTTGGGTTGGCGTATTTCGAGATTAGGATTTGTCACTCCGATTGTCGGAGAGGTATCTCTGGGCCCTCTCGGTAATGCACATCACTTAAGCCTTGCAAGCATTGCAACTAATGAGTTAGTTGTGGGATGATGTATTACGGAATGAGTAAAGAGACTTGCCGGTAACGAGATTGAACTAGGTATTGAGATACCGACGATCGAATCTCAGGCAAGTAACATACCAATGACAAAGGGAACAACGTATGTTGTTATGCGGTCTGACCGATAAAGATCTTCATAGAATATGTGGGAGCCAATATGAGCATCCAGGTTCCGCTATTGATTATTGACCGGAGACGTGTCTCGGTCATGTCTACATAGTTCTCGAACCCGTAGGGTCCGCACGCTTAACGTTTCAATGACAGTTATATTATGAGTTTATATGTTTTGATGTACCGAAGGTTGTTCGGAGTACCGGGTGTGATCACGGACATGACGAGGAGACTCGAAATGGTCGAGACATGAAGATTGATATATTGGAAGCCTATATTTGGATATCAGAAGTGTTCCGGGTGAAATCGGGATTTTAGCGGAGTACCGAGGGGTTACCGGAACCCCCCGGGGGCTTAATGGGCCATATTGGGCCTTTGTGGAGAAGAGGAGAGGCGGCCAGGGCCGGGCCGCGCGCCCCTCCCCCCCCCCTAGTCCAAATAGGACAAGGAGAGGGGGGCGGCATCCCCCCTTTCCTTCCTCTCCCCCTCCTCTTTCCCCCTCCACTCCTAATCCAACTAGGAAAAGGGAGGGAGTCCTACTCCCGGTGGGAGTAGGACTCCACCTGGCGCGCCCCTCCTGGCCGGCCGCACCTCCCCCCCCCCCTTGCTCCTTTATATCCGGGGCAGGGGGAACCCTAGGGACAACAATTGATCGTTTGATCTTTTAGCTGTGTGTGGTGCCCCCCTCCACCATAGTCCACCTCGATAATACTGTAGCGGTGCTTAGGCGAAGCCCTGCGTCGGTAGAACATCATCATCGTCACCACGCCGTCGTGCTGACGAAACTCTCCCTCAAAACTCGGCTGGATCGGAGTTCGAGGGACGTCATCGGGCTGAACGTGTGCTGAACTCAGAGGTGTCGTGCATTCGGTACTTGA
This sequence comes from Triticum aestivum, assembly GCF_018294505.1. Lineage (NCBI taxonomy): Eukaryota > Viridiplantae > Streptophyta > Magnoliopsida > Poales > Poaceae > Triticum > Triticum aestivum. The sequence continues at coordinate 510,969,936 of NC_057802.1, read as the reverse complement.
TCGGTCGGATCGTGAAGACGTACGACTACATCAACCGCGTCGTGCTAACGCTTCCGCTTTCGGTCTACGAGGGTACGTGGACATACTCTCCCCTCTCGTTGCTATGCATCACCATGATCTTGCGTGTGCGTAGGAATTTTTTTGAAATTACTACGTTCCCCAACAGTAGGAAGGTTTGTCGGACTAGATTTGCATCCCATGAGCTTGTGGCAGGGTCAATTAGTTCTGAGACTTTCGTTATAAGATTGTGTCCTTTTTGTGATATTACTGTTCTTGTGCCGTCTCGTGAGATCCATGGATCAGTCCAGACTTTTATGCTTTTACCATCCCCAACCCTCCATATAATGCCTCTTTTTAGTAACTGTAAGCCCTTCAAGATGCTGCGCCAAGTGTAAGAAATACCCTTCCTGGGAGTAGCTTCTAGAATTGACTTTCCTGGACAATATTTTGCTGAGAGCACTTTAGCACATAATGATGAAGGATGTTGAATGATTCTCCATGCCTGCCTAGCTAACATAGCTAGATTAAAAGAATATAGATCTCTGAAACCCACCCCTCCGTCCTTTTTTGGCTTCGACAATTTATCCCAGGAGACCCAATGTATTTTGTTTTGCTTATCAACTTGACTCCACCAGTAGCATCCTATCATCGAGCTCAGGTCATCGCATATAGACTTTGTTATATCAAAGCAAGCCATAGTGTATACTGGTATAGCTTGTGCCACAGCTTTAATTAGTATTTCCTTACCAGCTTTTGACAATAATTTTTCTTTCCAACCTTGTATTTTCTTGCACACTCTTTCTTTTATATATTCAAAAGTGTTTGTCTTTGATTTTCCTATATAGGTTGGAACACCTAAATATTTTGGAGATAGTCCCTCTGTTGTGATATGCAAACAGCGCCTCACCTCCTCCTTTTGCCAAGGTCTTGTGTTCTTGCTATACAAGATAGTTGACTTTTCCTTGTTAACCACCTGGCCTGAACATGCTTCATATACGTTGAGAATACGGTTCACTTCCTGAGCATTTCTAGCATTGGCTTCCATCAGCAACAATGAATTGTCTGCAAACAATAAATGGTTGATACTGGGGGCACCATTACAGACTTTGATTCCTTTCAATTTTCCACTCTGTTCAGCATGATGTAGCATGGTCGAAAACCCTTCAGCACATAGTAAGAATAGATAGGGGGACAAAGGATCCCCTTGTCTCAATCCCCTTTCAGGAATAATCACATCTGTGATATCTTTATTTACCTTGATCTGGTATCTGACGGTGGAAATGCACTTCATTACTAATTCAATCCATCCAGCATTAAATCCCAGTTTATACATGATATCCTTCAAAAACCTCCATTTGACACGATCATATGCTTTGCTCATATCCAATTTGAGTGCAGCATAACCCACTGATCTGTTCCTACTCCTTTGTAAGAAATGAGTTAATTCATATGCTAAAAGGACATTATCTGATATCATCCATCCCGGTACAAATGCACTTTGGTTTAAAGAGATAATGTCAGGGAGTATTATTTTTAAGCGATTTGTGATTACCTTAGACACCAACTTATATATTACATTGCACAAACTTATGGGCCGCAGGTCCTTTATTCTTTCCGGATTTGTATTTTTTGGAATGAGAACTACAAGTGTGTCATTCCAGCTCTCTGGCATCTGACCTCCTTTCAAAACCTTTAGAACGTCTTTAGTGACCTGCTCACCAACAGTCTGCCAAAAACGTTTGAAAAATATGGCTGGCATCCCATCAGGCCCAGGGGCTTTTAGGTCCCCTATGCTCTGAAGTGCAACTTTCACTACTTCCTCAGTGTACTCAGCACACAAGATCTCATTCATCTCTGAAGTCACTTTGGGAGACACGAACCGCAGGATGGTATCATTGTCTTGTTTTGCAGTGGAGGAAAAGATGGTAGAAAAGTAATTGGAAATATACTCTTTCAGCGCCTCATTCCCTTCAATACACCTACCATCTTCAGTCTTCAAAATTTTCAGTGTATTCCTCCTCTTTCTCTCCAAAGCAAAGGCATGGAAGAACCTTGTGTTTTTGTCTCCTTCCTGTAGCCATTTAACATGGGCTCTTTGCCTCCAAAATGTGTCCAAATGTTGCTCTAACTGGTCTAGCTTGTCCCTCAGGAAATTTTCTCTTGATACTCGTTGCTGATTAATTGGCCCTCTTCTTACGTCTTCCAATTCATTTTTGAGTGCTTTAATTCTTTTCGGCAGCTCACCTAATATATTTGAGTCCCAGTTTTGGAGATCACGGGCTACTGTTCTTAACCTATCAGAGGTACTTTGATCCCCTCTGGCAGCAGCTGTAGCCCAAGCATTATTTACCACTTCCTCACAATCCTCTTCTTGTATCCATTTTGCTTCGAATCTGAAAATGTGTGCACTGCTCCTGCCTACTGAAGCTTTGTTTGAGCCTTCCACCAAAATAGTACTTGGCCTGTGGTCTGAGTGATGTGGATCTCCATTCAGGACTTTGTATGCTGGAAATCGTGCACACCAGTTCCTTGTGCTCGGTCCAATCTTTCTTTGATATACATATTAGCATCATGACTGTGATTGCGCCAAGTGTATTTATCTCCCTCAAATCCCAGGTCACGCAGCCCACATTCAAATATTTCTAATCTGAAGCTTTCCATCTGGTTTTGTGGTCTGGCTGGGCCTCCTTTCTTTTCATGACTATATAGGATTTCATTGAAATCTCCTGCACACAGCCAAGGGAGGTCTAATTGCTGATTTAAGATTCTCAACAATCTCCATGTCTTCCACTTTTTGTCCCGGGCTGGTTCGCCATATATTCCTGTAAACCTCCATCTAAAACCATCATTTTCTATCACTTCAACATCAATGTGATATCTTGAGTAATTATGCAACTCAAGGTTTATTTCCCTTTTCCACAATAATGCCAAACCACCACTCTTCCCATCACATTCCTTAACTATCATATTTCCCATGCCAAGCATCCATTTGAATTTTTCCATTCCTCTCTCATCCATCCTTGTTTCTGACAAGAATAGAACATTGGGGTCTGCCTGCTTCTGGAGGTCCAGAAGTCCTCTTACTGCCGGGCCGTTCCCCAATCCCCGGCAGTTCCAAACTGTGATTCTCATTTTGGCTCGCCGGGCTGTCCATGCAGCCCAGCGTTCCCAATGTCAAAGTTATTGATTTTGCTTTCTTTGCTTTCTCTACCTCCTCATCAACTGCGATCGAGTCAATGTTCCTTTTCTTTGGTTCTGTTATTATAGACTGTGGCTGTTCATTGTCCTTTCTGCTCTCGAGACGTTTAAATGTGCGTTGTTTTGTACCTTTTTCTGATTTCTGAAATTTAGTTTCCTCTTTCTTCTGAGTTCCTTCCTTCTTATGTGTCGGCACATGCTCCACAGGCTCTTCTGAAACCTTATTTATATATGTGCCCTTGTTATTCTTACCTTCAGGATTGCTCAACTCTACTTTCGATTCCAGTTTACTTTCAGGGGATGCTTCCAACACTTTACCATCAAGATTCAAAACCTTCCTCATCATAGTTTCTGGGTCAATGGCTAGTTGTAACTTCAGGGGACTCATTACTTCTATTCCTTCTCTATTTCTATTTCTTGGTCCTTCCTCTTCCTCCCTTCCTGATGTAACCCTTCTCCAGGATGGTCCGTCGCTTCCTTGCTTGCTCCCATTACTTCCTGCACTATTACTTGTCCGAACATTACCTTTATCACTCGAGCTTCTGCCCTTTTCTTCATTTGAGCTTCCCTTATACATAATTGCCCGCAGCCATGGACCAAACTGTCTGGACCCTGTTCTTCTAGATCTTGTTGGGCATGACTTTTCAGTGTGTCCAATAATTCCACAACTATAGCAGAAGTCGGGTAAATATTCGTATGTAAGAGAGACAATCTTTTCCTCCTTTTCTTTATTTTTTTATTCTTCTCTTCCTCTTCATCATCTCTCCCCAGTACCATTTCATTTGTATGCTCCTGTTCTTCCTCTTCATCAATATAAATTGTTATAAACCTCATAATTGGGACTGTGATGTCCATTTTCACTTTAATTCGCATGAAAACTCCTAATGAATCACCATGAACATCCAAATCCACATCAATTACTTCTCCAACTTGTTCTCCTACTGCATCCCCTGTTTCTTTGTTTATCATCCCCATTGGAATGCCATAAGCTCTAATCCAGATGGGTGTTGTCTTGAATTCATACTCATCTATGGTTTTGCTTGGCACAAAATCTTCCATAACCAACAGATCGTTATTAGAACTCCAGGGTCCAGCGTCCAGTGCCTTGTCTTTGTCAGTCTTTTGGTGGAATGTAAAGAGAAATCGATTCCTGCCAAGATCTTCACCTTCCACGCCAAAAAAGGGGCTCCAGACTCCCCCTAGAGTTCTCCCCACAAGTTCCCCCCTAACAGGCCTCTCTTAAAGTAGTTTACCTACTTCTTGTAATTTACTTACTTGCGAGGAGCATGCTTGCTTCTTTCCAATCCTGATTCCCCTCTTTTCAGCTTCAGAAAGTTGCAGATTCTTCAGTTTATCCTCAACTCCATCCAGATGTGTAGCTTTGAAGTCCTCCATCGTAGCTGGTAGCTGTCGGATCTGCTGATCCAACACAGCCGCTTCTCCGCCTCCCAACACCAACCCCGCACACCCAAAGATTTTGTTGATGGATCCACTCGTGAAGCAGAGGGATTTCTGTGTTGGTCCTCTCTGGAACGTCTCCTCACTCGATTTTGGCTTCTTTTCCTCAATTTGGCTGGATTGATTTTCCTCAGATTTAGATGGGCATCGAGAACGTTGTGGGAAAAGGTGCGGGTGTTCGGATCTGAGAAAGAGGTTAGGGAAACGAGAAATCTGGGAGCTAGATTATGGATTTTGTTATTGCAGATGGGGATCAAGCGGCAAGAACTGCCGACGAGGTGCGCACAGAGTCGCAACGAAGGCGCTAGAAACAGCACGAAACCGTCACTTGCGGACGGACCTGATGGCGTGTGGCGCGTGCGGTGTCAAGACCTTTGGTCGTGAAGGGAGCATCCTCCTTGGGATGGCCCAGTTTTTCCTTCATCATCTATTCTGGAGTCTCCTATTGCCATGGATGAGGGTGTCTTTGACTGTGTCATGTTTCACGAACTGGTGTGCAGTTCAAATATGCTTGGAGCTATGTTTATATACAAAGCCTAATGAATGCAATTCTGATGGTGTGGTCAATGGCTTGGAATAATTACATGGTACGTATGCATGCCACAATACGCAGATAAAGGTAACCTGTCATTTGACATCCCCCTAGATCTGTTTACTAATCCTAATTTGTTAAGGTGCTCAGCTTTCTGAAATTGCGTATAGCGATTGTCCATAAGAGAAATAAACTTACCTTATAGTACAAGCACAAAGGGGATGTAGCTCAGATGGTAGAGCGCTCGCTTAGCATGCGAGAGGTATGGGGATCGATACCCCACTTCTCCATACCTTATTTTTTATTTCTTTGCAGTGCTCCAGAATCCAAAGTTCTCTATACCAAAGAAAGAGGAGTCAACATTGAAGCGTATCTGGTGTAGTGGTATCATAGTACCCTCCCACGATACTGCCCAGGGTTCGATACCCTGGATGCGCAATTTTTCTTAACTTTAATTAACTTTTTTGTAAGTTCAAGTCCTACATCTGAATTGGCTTAATTATCACTAATTTTTTAGATAAATAATGGAAGCATCATGGTGAAACTGTCACCATGTAAGCTATAAAATCTTCATCCAGATAAAGATGAACGGGAAATTAGCACATTCACATGGTCCTTTTCTTTGGCTAAAAATAGAAGCAACAGAACCAGGTTCCACTATGACAAACAAAAACACAAAGACAAGGAAGAACAGCCTTGCACAAAAATCCTGGTCATAGAAACTAGCAACCTTTTTGCTCCCAATTAGTGAAAGTCAATCACTAGAGCTCATAACTTTTTCTACCCCGCAAAAAAACATGTACAGAAACCAACAGCCAAGCTCTTTTCTCCAAAAACGAAGTTCATCCTTGCCAAAAAACAAAAAACAATAGTCGTATTGAAGTAGCAATCAGACACATAACAGTGGTAGTAGTGATGAAATTACTTGCCACCATAGTAACAATCAGACACAAAAGTATGCTGCTGAGCACCAAATCACATGCAGTTTCTGAAATGTGCCTAAGAAAAGACATCTCCACAGAAAGAACTGCAGAGGCCGGGGGTTATCCTCGTTTTCAAAAAACAAAAATAAAAACCTCCGCACAAAGAACAGAAGCGTCCAGGTACCAAAATCAACTGTGCACTGGACGTGAAAGATCAAAATATTGAGCTACATAAGTGAGTACAAATGCAAAAACTACTCGTGAAGGAATTAGCATTTCAAACTGCAACCATGCCATTCGTCACTTTTAACAATGCAAATTGAAAGTGAACTCAGGAGAACAGTACAATAGTTCTACTCCCACCGTAAAGGAATATAAGAGCGTTTAGATCACTAAAGTATCATTGTTCATAACATACGTTAACACGATGTTCATGATAACATGACAGGCACGAAAGGATGATACTAGAGTACTACTTCAAAAATACAAATTGTTCAGTTCTACTAGTAGTACTACTGAAAAGTAAGAACAAAGAACATAAGGCAATGTTCATACAGGATAGATACTACCAGGGGCACAACAAATAACTAGTCCAAACCATTAAGATGGAGCATGGCATCTTATAGCACCATGACAAACGGAGGCTCGTTGCTCTAGTAGCCTTGCTCTATATGTGGCAGTCGATCCTGCCGGCCTGGGCGTGATCATGATAGGCAGCGCCAGGGGCGAGCCAGTCATGCCTCAGGATGCCGACGCCGAGCTTGATGAAGCATCTTGTGAAGACATGAATTAACATAGATAAAAACTAACATAAGGAACAAGAAGTGCGCAATAGACTAAACTTCTGGGAAGCAGATACAGAAAAATGTAGAAAACATATTTTCTACGGTTCAATGTAATAAAAAGTTCAGTATGTGGTCAGTGCCACATATATTTCTTTATCATACATAGGAAAATGATCACACTATTTGTTCTATATATGTGCAAAATTTATGAGTAATGCAGAGAATGATGAGGAAAATGCACACACATGACAAGAACAGAGCTAATGTTGCCACTCCGCCATCTCCTCTGTCGTCTTCTACCTCCCATCAGCAATGCCTCAGCCTGCATGGAGGCCAAACCATTAGTAGTCGAAGCTGGAAGGTTTGGTGTAAAGACTAAATGTAACTATGTAAGTTCCTTCTTGCTTCAGTTGGTAATTTCAACATGGTTCCCATCCGACGCAGATTCAGGTTAAGGTACAGAACCTAAATAAGAAACAGAAAATTCTGCTCTTGTATATGTTACTCCTCTACTTTTCAACACCGCAACTCAAAAACTATCCAGGGTGATTGTATATGTGTGTGTCTCTTTGCGTTCACCGCAAGCTATAAATCTACTTGCTTATTTAGATAAAACACAAGCCATAACTAAACAAAATCAACTTTAAGGACCTCACAACAAGTCAAGGATTGAATAATAATATAATAATACTCCAATATCATTTTACTTATTGCAAATGGTGAAGTGGCTTCATATCATTGGAATACACCAATATAATGAATACATGTTCTCACCTTAAAAATATCTCTGGGATATAATTCTTTCATTAACTCGCCCTTAAAGATGGCTCTGGCTAGAAACTTCGATGCCCAAATAAGCAAGAACCAAATGTTTTGTATATCTAGCATGCAAGACTTAAGATTAATGATAAAAGATTAAAAAATAACCAATAAAGATTTATCTACATAGCCTTTAAGCAACAATACATACTTTGGACCATTGGTTCTTGGATAGCTAGTACCACTGGTTTACATAGTGGAACTCTTGTTTCAGTATTTGCAAAGGAAAGGATCACTTTGAGCCTTCTCACGCCGAGCGACGTGTCCACGATCTCGGCCGGGTATCAGGTGCCGATTAGGTACGAGCACAAGCGGAGGGTTCAGGCACGGCTCGCTTTGTGTAAAGAGGCGCCTCCTGATGAAGACCAATGCAGGTTCGTATTGTTTGCAGCTTTGTACTATTGCTGAATTCAGTTAGGGTCAATTTTGTGTAGATTTGGTAGAACACGAGCAGTAGCAGCTGATCACCATTCCTTTCCTCTGTCCTGAAAAGCTTGCCTCCCTCTCACAGAAAAACTCGCTTTCTTTGTATACGTTTGTCATATTTCATGCCTTTTGCAGATGGAAAAAGAAGAATGATGGCTAGGTTCAGGGCCATGCTTAATAGGCTTGAGCTGAAAGAGTTGTACCTCAATGGGAGGCGCTACACGTGGAGCAATGAACGTCGCAACCCAACGATGGAGAAAATAGACCACGTTTTTGTCACCAACTGTTGGGAGGATATATACCCTACGAGCTTACTAACTACGCTCGGTTCGGCAGTCTCTGACCACTGCCCGCTGTTAGTGGATTTGGATGCAGAGTTTGAGGTGGGCCGCCGTTTCAAGTTCGAGTGCTTCTGGCCCAAAGCGGCAGGGTTTTTGGACACGGTGGAACAGGCGTGGCAGTCCATCCCTTCCGAGGGCAACCCGTTTGTGGTTCAGGATAACAAGCTGCGTATCACGGCGAAGGCCTGGCAGAGCTGGAGTGATCGCTGGATTGGTAACACACGTCTTCTGATTGCCTTGGGCATGGAAATCATCTCAAGGTTGGACGTGGCGGCAGAATCTAGGGATTTATCCGCTCCGGAGCATGGACTCCATAAGCTGTTAAAGAGGAAACTCTTGGGACTGTGCTCCTTGGAGCGAATGATCGTGAGACAGAGATCACGCATGCTTCATCTGAAGGTTGGGGATGCCAACACAGCATTCTTCCAACGTCACGCGAGACATAGGCAGAGGAAGAACTCTATAACAGTCATTCAACACAATGGCGCGGTCTTCACTGGGCAGGAGAGGATAGCGGATGCGGTGGATGAGTATTTCCAGGGTCTGTTGGGTTCAGCAGGGGCTAGAGACGCCAATATCAACCTGGATGCTCTGGACTTACCATCTATGGATCTGTCAAGGTTTGAGGCGCCATTCACGGAAGAGGAAGTTCACAAAGCCATTAAGGGTATGCCTCTCGACAAAGCGCCGGGGCCAGACGGTTTCACGGGCAGGTTCTACGCAACATGTTGGCACATTATCAGGGTGGATTTCATGAAGGCTCTGGATCAATTTCACATGGAGGACATGCGAGGAATGGCTGCAATTAACAAGGCCCTGGTGTCGCTGTTACCGAAGAAGGCCGGAGCGATGGACATCAAGGAGTACCGGCCGATTAGCCTCATTAGTGGACCCATCAAAATATTTGGCAAAGTTTTGGCAATTCGACTTGCGGAGGATCTTCCAAAGCTCATCGGGCAGTACCAAAGCGCGTTCGTCAAGGGGCATTCCCTACATGACAACTTCATGCTCGTTCAATGCACGGCACGGCGACTACATGCGTTGAGATCCCCGGCGGTTCTACTGAAGTTGGACATTACCAAAGCATTCGACTCGATCAGTTGGCCTTTTGTCATCGAAGTGCTGAGAAGATTTGGTTTTTTGATTCCCTATGCAAGTACGAAAGTCAATAGTCATGCAATGAAATTATATCCTACTTGTGGTGCATTATTCGGTGTTATTTATGCTTAATGCTTGCTTTATGAGATTATTCGTTTCTTAGTTGGTCGCTTCCCAATCTTTTGCTAGCCTTCATTTTGTACTAAGTATGATCACTACTTGTGCATCCAAAAACCTTTAACCCAGTTTTGCCACATGAGTCCACTATATCTACCTATATGCGGTATTCTTTTGTCATTCTAAGAAAATTTGTATGTGCCATCTCTAATTTTTAAAATAAACTTCTCTTTTGTGTGTTCGTTTTGCTCGCGGAGCGGTGAGGGGTGGCTAATATTTTCCATGCTAGATGTGTTATTCTCAAGACGAGTGTTTATTCACTTGTCATTGCACGAGAGTAAGGCAAAGGTATTAGGGATGCCCAGTCCCGAAATGCAAAAAAAAATGAATTTACTTTATGATGTCAAATAATAAATTCCTTGAGAAGTTTTGGTATGGAGGGCACCAGTGGATATGGTTAGCCATGGAAAATGAAAGTTATGGTGGAAAAAGGAATAAACTTTATTTTCTGTTTGGGAACCGCCTATGATATATCTATGCATGGGAAGTATTGGGAACTCTAAGTCGTTTTCGTTGGTGGGATGGATACACCTCTCAAAATATTTTTATCTCTAAGTTTTTCGCTTTGAGCTCTGGCACCTCTACAAATCCCTACTTCCCTCTACGAAGGGCCTTTCTTTTACTTTACGCAATTTTTATTTTTGAATTTGAGTCTCCATCTTCTCTTATAAAAGCACCAACTAGGAGGCAATATGATCATACTTAAGTATTGAGTGTAGCTAATATTTGAGTGCGTTTCATGAATGGATCAATGTTTGAGCATGATGGGCTAGGGATAACTTATTTTAGCATTAATATTTTGAAAAGACATGGTTGCTTGTTGATATGCTTGAGTATCTAAATTATCATGTCAAAACTAGACTATTGCTTTGAACAACTAAAAGTCCAATTGTCCATGCTACAAAGAAAAGAATATGATATGACATGATAGGCAGCATTCCACATCAAAAATTCTGTTTTTATCACTTACCTACTCGAGGACGAGTAGGAGTTAAGCTTGAGATGCTGATACGTCTCCAACGTATCTATAATTTTTTATTGTTCCATTCTGTTATATTATTAATCTTGGATGTTTTATAATTATTTTATAGTCATTTTATATCATTTTTTGGTAGTAACCTATTGACATAGTGCCAAGTGCCAGTTCCTGTTTTTTCCGTGTTTTTTACATCACAGAAAATCAATATCAGACGTAGTCCAAATGCCATGAAACTTTACGGAGATTTTTTATGGACCAGAAGGAACATGTTGGGCCCTGGTTGCACCTGGGGAGAGTCCTGAGGAGGGGACAACCCACCAGGGTGCGCCAGGAGGCCCAGGCGCGCCCTGGTGGGTTGTGCCCACCTCGGGTGCCCCTCGGACCGCCTCTTTGTTCTATAAATATGAAGGAAATATGCCCTAGAGGCAATAATAAAGTATCATATATTTCCTTATATCATGATAAATGTTTATTATTCATGCTAGAATTGTATTAACCGGAAACATAATACATGTGTGAATACATAGACAAACATAGTGTCACTAGTATGCCTCTACTTGACTAGCTCGTTAATCAAAGATGGTTATGTTTCCTAGCCATAGACATGAGTTGTCATTTGATTAACGGGATCACCTCATTAGGAGAATGACGTGATTGACTTGACCCATTCCGTTAGCTTAGCACCCGATCGTTTAGTATGTTGCTATTGCTTTCTTCATGACTTATACATGTTCCTATGACTATGAGATTATGCAACTCCCGTTTACCGGAGGAACACTTTGTGTGCTACCAAACGTCACAACGTAAATGGGTGATTATAAAGGTGCTCTACAGGTGTCTCCAAAGGTACTTGTTGGGTTGGCGTATTTCGAGATTAGGATTTGTCACTCCGATTGTCGGAGAGGTATCTCTGGGCCCACTCGGTAATGCACATCACTATAAGCCTTGCAAGCATTGTGACTAATGAGTTAGTTGCGGGATGATGTATTACGGAACGAGTAAAGAGACTTGCCGGTAACGAGATTGAACTAGGTATCGAGATACCGACGATCGAATCTCGGGCAAGTAACATACCGATGACAAAGGGAACAACGTATGTTGTTATGCGGTCTGACCGATAAAGATCTTCGTAGAATATGTGGGAGCCAATATGGGCATCCAGGTCCCGCTATTGGTTATTGACCGGAGACGTGTCTCGGTCATGTCTACATAGTTCTCGAACCCGTAGGGTCCGCACGCTTAACGTTACGATGACAGTTTTATTGAGTTTTGATGTACCGAAGGAGTTCGGAGTCCCGGATGAGATCGGGGATATGACGAGGAGTCTCGAAATGGTCGAGACGTAAAAATCGATATATTGGACGACTATATTCGGACTTCGGAAAGGTTCCGAGTGATTCGGGTATTTTTCGGAGTACCGGAGAGTTACGGGAATTCGTATTGGGCCTTAATGGGCCATACGGGAAAGGAGAGAAAGGCCTCAAAAGGTGGCCGCACCCCTCCCCATGGTCTGGTCCGAATTGGACTAGGGAAGGGGGGCGCACCCTTCCTTCTTTCTCCTTCCCCCTTCCCTTCTCCTACTCCCACAAGGAAAGGAGGAGTCCTACTCCCGGTGGGAGTAGGACTCCCCCCTATGGCGCGCCTCTCCCCTTGGCCGGCTGCCTCCCCCTTGCTCCTTTATATACGGGGGCAGGGGGGCACCCCAGAGACACAACAATTGATCCTTGAGATCTCTTAGCCGTGTGCGGTGCCCCCCTCCACCATATTACACCTCGATAATACCGTTGCGGAGCTTAGGCGAAGCCCTGCGTCGGTGGAACATCATCATCGTCACCACGCCGTCGTGCTGACGAAACTCTCCCTCAACACTCGGCTGGATCGGAGTTCGAGGGACGTCATCGAGCTGAACGTGTGTAGAACTCGGAGGTGCCGTACGTTCGGTACTTGATCGGTCGGATCGTGAAGACGTACGACTACATCAACCGCGTTGTGATAACGCTTCCGCTGTCGGTCTACGAGGGTACGTGGACAACACTCTCCCCTCTCGTTGCTATGCATCACCATGATCTTGCGTGTGCGTAGGAAATTTTTTGAAATTACTACGTTCCCCAACAGTGGCATCCGAGCCTGGTTTTATGCGTTGATGCTATGCACGAGTAGAACACAAGTGAGTTGTGGGCGATATAAGTCATACTGCTTACCAGCATGTCATACTTTGGTTCAGCGGTATTGTGAGATGAAGCGGCCCGGACCGACATTACGCGTACGCTTACGCGAGACTGGTTTCACCGTTGCGAGCACTCGTTGCTTAAAGGTGACCGGCGGGTGTCTGTCTCTCTCACTTTAGTTGAACCGAGTGTGGCTACGCCCGGTCCTTGCGAAGGTTAAAACAGCACCAACTTGACAAACTATCGTTGTGGTTTTGATGCGTAGGTAAGAACGGTTCTTGCTAAGCCCGTAGCAGCCACGTAAAACATGCAACAACAAAGTAGAGGACGTCTAACTTGTTTTTGCAGGGCATGTTGTGATGTGATATGGTCAAGACATGATGTGATATAATGTGTTGTATGAGATGATCATGTTTTGTAACCGAGTTATCGGCAACTGGCAGGAGCCATATGGTTGTCGCTTTATTGTATGAGATGCAATCGCCATGTAATAGTTTTACTTTATCACTAAGCGGTAGCGATAGTCGTAAAAGCAATAAGTTGGCGAGACGACAACGATGCTACGATGGAGATCAAGGTGTCGCGCCGGTGACGATGGTGATCATGACGGTGCTTCGGAGATGGAGATCACAAGCACGGTGCTTCGGAGATGGAGATCACAAGCACAAGATGATGATGGCCATATCATATCACTTATATTGATTGCATGTGATGTTAATCCTTTATGCATCTTATCTTGCTTTGTTTGACGGTAGCATTATAAGATGATCCTTCACTAAATTATCAAAGTATAAGTGTTCTCCCTGAGTATGCACCGTTGCGAAAGTTCTTCGTGCTGAGACACCACGTGATGATCGGGTGTGATAGGCTCTACGTTCAAATACAACGGGTGCAAAACAGTTGCACACGCGGAATACTCAGGTTAAACTTGACGAGCCTAGCATATAACAGATATGGCCTCGGAACACGGAGACCGAAAGGTCGAGCGTGAATCATATAGTAGATATGATCAACATAGTGATGTTCACCATTGAAACTACTCCATCTCACGTGATGATCGGACATGGTTTAGTTGATATGGATCACGTGATCACTTAGAGGATTAGAGGGATGTCTATCTAAGTGGGAGTTCTTAAGTAATATGATTAATTGAACTTAAATTTATCATGAACTTAGTCCTGATAGTATTTTGCAAATTATGTTGTAGATCAATAGCTCGCGTTGTTGCTTCCCTGTGTTTATTTTTGATATGTTCCTAGAGAAAAATTATGTTGAAAGATGTTAGTAGCAAAGATGCGGATTGGATCCGTGATCTGAGGATTATCCTCATTGCTGCACAGAAAAATTATGTCCTTGATGCACCGCTAGGTGACAGACCTATTGCAGGAGCAGATGCAGACGTTATGAACGTTTGGCTAGCTCAATATGATGACTACTTGATAGTTTAGTGCACCATGCTTAACGGCTTAGAATCGGGACTTCAAAGACGTTTTGAACGTCATGGACCATATAAGATGTTCCAGGAGTTGAAGTTAATATTTCAAGCAAATACCCGAGTTGAGAGATATGAAGTCTCCAACAAGTTCTATAGCTAAAAGATGGAGGAGAATCGCTCAACTAGTGAGCATGTGCTCAGATTGTCTGGGTACTACAATCGCTTGAATCAAGTGGGAGTTAATCTTCCAGATAAAATAGTGATTGACAGAATTCTCTAGTCACCATCACCAAGTTAGTAGAACTTCGTGATGAACTATAGTATGCAAGGGATGACGAAAGTAATTCCCGAGCTCTTCGTGATGCTGAAATCGACGAAGGTAGAAATCAAGAAAAACATCAAGTGTTGATGGTTGACGAGACCACTAGTTTCAAGAAAAGGGCAAAGGGAAGAAGGGGAACTTCAAAAAGAACGGCAAGCAAGTTGCTACTCAAGTGAAGAAGCCCAAGTCTGTACCTAAGCCTGAGACTAAGTGCTTCTACTGCAAAGGGACTGGTCACTGGAGGCGAAACTGCCCCAAGTATTTGGTGGATAAGAAGGATGGCAAAGTGAACAAAGGTATATTGGATATACATGTTATTGATGTGTACTTACTAGTGTTTATAGCAACCCCTCAGTATTTGATACTGGTTCAGTTGCTAAAGAGTAGTAACTCGAAAACGGGAGTTGCAGAATAAACAGAGACTAGTAAAAGGCGAGGTGACGATGTGTGTTGGAAGTAGTTCCAAGATTGATATGATCATCATCGCACACTCCCTATACTTTCGGGATTAGTGTTGAAACTAAATAAGTGTTATTTGGTGTTTGCGTTGAGCATGAATATGATTTGATCATGTTTTTGCAATACGGTTATTCATTTAAGTTAGAGAACAATTGTTGTTCTGTTTACATGAATAAAAACCTTCTATGGTCATACACACCAACGAAAATGGTTTGTTGGATCTCGATCGTAGTGATACACATATTCATAATATTGAAGCCAAAAGATGCAAAGTTAATAATGATAGTGCAACTTATTTGTGGCACTGCCGTTTAGGTCATATTGGTGTAAAGCGCATGAAGAAACTCCATACTGATGGGATTTTGGAATCACTTGATTATGAATCACTTGATGCTTGCGAACCGTGCCTCATGGGCAAGATGACTAAAACGCCGTTCTCCGGAACTATGGAGAGAGCAACAGATTTGTTGGAAATCATACATACAGATGTATGTGGTCCGATGAATATTGAGGCTCGTAGCAGGTATCATTATTTTCTGACCTTCACAGATGATTTGAGCAGATATGGGTATATCTACTTAATGAAACAGAAGTCTGAAACATTTGAAAAGTTCATATAATTTCAGAGTGAAGTAGAAAATCATCGTAACAAGAAAATAAAGTTTCTACGATCTGATCGCGGAGACAAATATTTGAGTTACGAGTTTGGTCTTCAATTAAAACAATGTGGAATAGTTTCACAAATTCATGCCACCTGGAACACCACAGCATAATGGTGTGTCCGAACGTCATAACCGTACTTTATTGGATATAGTGCAATCTATGATGTCTCTTACCAATTTACCACTATCGTTTTGGGGTTATGCATTAGAGACAGCTACATTCACGTTAAATAGGGCACCATCAAAATCCGTTGAGACGACGCCTTATGAACTGTGGTTTGGCAAGAAACCAAAGTTGTCGTTTCTTAAAGTTTGGGGTTGCGATGCTTATGTGAAAAAGTTTTATCCTGATAAGCTCAAACCCAAATCGGAGAAATGTGTCTTCATAGGATACCCAAAGGAGACAGTTGGGTACACCTTCTATCACAGATCCGAAGGCAAGACATTCGTTGCTTAGTATGGATCCTTTCTAGAGAAGGAGTTTCTCTCGAAAGAAGTGAGTGGGAGGAAAGTAGAACTTGATGAGGTAACTGTACCTGCTCCCTTATTGGAAAGTAGTTCATCACAGAAATCTGTTCCTGTGACTCCTACACCAATTAGTGAGGAAGTTAATGATGATGATCATGTAACTTCAGATCAAGTTACTACCAAACCTCGTAGGTAAACCAGAGTAAGATCCGCACCAGAGTGGTACGGTAATCCTGTTCTGGAGGTTATGTTACTAGACCATGACGAACCTACGAACTATGAAGAAGCGATGGTGAGCCCAGATTCCGCAAAATGGCTTGAGGCCATGAAATCTGAGATGAGATCCATGTATGAGAACAAAGTATGGACTTTGATTGACTTGCCCAATGATCGGCGAGCCATTGAGATTAAATGGATCTTCAAGAGGAAGACGGACGCTGATAGTAGTGTCACTATCTACAAAGCTAGAATTGTCGCAAAAAGGTTTTCGACAAGTTCAAGATGTTGACTACGATGAGAGTTTCTCACTCGTATCTATGCTTAAGTCTGTCCGAATCATGTTAGCAATTGCCGCATTTTATGAAATCTGGCAAATGGATAAACAAAACTGCATTCCTTAATGGATTTATTAAAGAAGAGTTGTATATGATGCAACCAGAAGGTTTTGTCAATCCTAAAGGTGCTAACAAAATATGCAAGCTCCAGCGATCCATCTATGGACTGGTGCAAGCATCTCGGAGTTGGAATATACGCTTTGATAAGTTGATCAAAGGATATAGTTTTATACAGACTTGCGGTGAAGCCTGTATTTACAAGAAAGTGAGTGGGAGCACTACAGCATTTCTGATAAGTATATGTGAATGACATATTGTTGATCGGAAATAATGTAGAATTATTCTGCAAAGCATAAAGGAGTGTTTGAAAGGAGTTTTTCAAAGAAAGACCTCGGTGAAGCTGCTTACATATTGAGCATCAAGATCTATAGAGATAGATCAAGACGCTTGATAAGTTTTTCAATGAGTACATACCTTAACAAGATTTTGAAGTAGTTCAAAATAGAACAGTCAAAGAAAGAGTTCTTGCCTGTGTTACAAGGTGTGAAATTGAGTAAGACTCAAAGCCCGACCACGGCAGAAGATAGAAAGAGAATGAAAGTCATTCCCTATGCCTTGGCCATAGGTTCTATAAAGTATGCCATGCTGTGTACCAGATCTATTGTATACCCTACACTGATTTTGGCAAGGGAGTACAATAGTGATCTAGGAGTAGATCACTGGACAGCGGTCAAAATTATCCTTAGTGGAATAAGGATATGTTTCTCGATTATGGAAGTGACAAAAGGTTCGTCGTAAAGGGTTACGTCGATGCAAGTTTTGACACTAAATCTAGATGACTCTAAGTCTCGGTCTAGATACATATTGAAAGTGGGAGCAATTAGCTAGAGTAGCTCCGTGCAGAGCATTGTAGACATAGAAATTTGCAAAATACTTACGGATCTGAATGTGACAGACCCGTTGACTAAAATTATCTCACAATCAAAACATGATCACACCTTAGTACTCTTTGGGTGTTAATCACATAGCGATGTGAACTAGATTATTGACTCTAGTAAACCCTTTGAGTGTTGGTCACATAGAGATGTGAACTATGGGTGTTAATCACATGGTGATGTGAATTATTGATGTTAAATCACATGGCGATGTGAACTAGATTATTGACTCTAGTGCAAGTGGGAGACTGAAGGAAATATGCCCTAGAGGCAATAATAAAGTATTATATATTTCCTTATATCATGATAAATGTTTATTATTCATGCTAGAATTGTATTAACCGGAAACATAATACATGTGTGAATACATAGACAAACAGAGTGTCACTAGTATGCCTCTACTTGACTAGCTCGTTAATCAAAGATGGTTATGTTTCCTAGCCATAGACATGAGTTGTCATTTGATTAACGGGATCACCTCATTAGGAGAATGACGTGATTGACTTGACCCATTCCGTTAGCTTAGCACCCGATCGTTTAGTATGTTGCTATTGCTTTCTTCATGACTTATACATGTTCCTATGACTATGAGATTATGCAACTCCCGTTTACCGGAGGAACACTTTGTGTGCTACCAAACGTCACAACGTAAATGGGTGATTATAAAGGTGCTCTACAGGTGTCTCCAAAGGTACTTGTTGGGTTGGCGTATTTCGAGATTAGGATTTGTCACTCCGATTGTCGGAGAGGTATCTCTGGGCCCACTCGGTAATGCACATCACTATAAGCCTTGCAAGCATTTTGACTACTGAGTTAGTTGCGGGATGATGTATTACGGAACGAGTAAAGAGACTTGCCGGTAACGAGATTGAACTAGGTATCGAGATACCGACGATCAAATCTCGGGCAAGTAACATACCGATGACAAAGGGAACAACGTATGTTGTTATGCGGTCTGACCAATAAAGATCTTCGTAGAATATGTGGGAGCCAATATGGGCATCCAGGTCCCGCTATTTGTTATTGACCGGAGAGGTGTCTCGGTCATGTCTACATAGTTCTCGAACCCGTAGGGTCCACACGCTTAACGTTACGATGACAGTTTTATTGAGTTTTGATGTACCGAAGGAGTTCGGAGTCCCGGATGAGGTCGGGGATATGACGAGGAGTCTCGAAATGGTCGAGACGTAAAAATCGATATATTGGACGACTATATTCGAACTTCGGAAAGGTTCCGAGTGATTCGGGTATTTTTCGGAGTACCGGAGAGTTACGGGAATTCGTATTGGGCCTTAATGGGCCATACGGGAAAGGAGAGAAAGGCCTCAAAAGGTGGCCGCACCCCTCCCCATGGTCTGGTCCGAATTGGACTAGGGAAGGGGGGCGCACCCTTCCTTCTTTCTCCTTCCCCCTTCCCTTCTCCTACTCCCACAAGGAAAGGAGGAGTCCTACTCCCGGTGGGAGTAGGACTCCCCCCTATGGCGCGCCTCTCCCCTTGGCCGGCTGCCTCCCCCTTACTCCTTTATATACGGGGGCAGGGGGCACCCCAGAGACACAACAATTGATCCTTGAGATCTCTTAGCCGTGTGCGGTGCCCCCTCCACCATATTACACCTCGATAATACCGTTGCGGAGCTTAGGCGAAGCCCTGCGTCGGTGGAACATCATCATCGTCACCACGCCATCGTGCTGACGAAACTCTCCCTCAACACTCGGCTTTATCGGAGTTCGAGGGACGTCATCGAGCTGAACGTGTGTAGAACTCGGAGGTGCCGTACGTTCGGTACTTGATCGGTCAGATCGTGAAGACGTACGACTACATCAACCGCGTTGTGATAACGCTTCCGCTGTCGGTCTACGAGGGTACGTGGACAACACTCTCCCCTCTCGTTGCTATGCATCACCATGATCTTGCGTGTGCGTAGGAAATTTTCTTGAAATTACTACGTTCCCCAACAAAATACCCCAAAAATCCCAGAACCCTAGGGGAGTGGACGAAATATTCATCCAGTCGCCGCAGAGTCCAGAACCACCAGATCAAATCGATGATGTGTGAGTAGTTCTTTGTAGACCTTTGGGTCCGTATTTAGTAGCTAGATGGCTTCATATCTCTCTCGTAATTCTCAATACAATGGTCTCTTGGAGATCCATATGATGTAACTCTTTTGCGGTGTGTTTTGGGATCCGATGAACTTCGAGTTTATGATCATATCTAGCTTTTTATATCCATGAAAGTATTTGAGTTTCTTTGAACTCTTTTATGCATGATTGCTTATAGCCTCGTATTTCTTCTCCGATATTTGGGTTTTGTTTGGCCAACTTGATCTATTTATCTTGCAATGGGAAGAGGTGCTTTGTAGTGGGTTCGATCTTACGGTGCTTGATCCCAGTGACAGAAGGGGGACCGGCATGTATGTATCGTTGCTACTAAGGATAAAACGATGGGGGTCTATCTCTACATAGATAGATCTTGTCTACATCATGTCATCGTTCTTATTGCATTACTCCGTTTCTTCATGAACTTAATACACTAGATGCATGTTGGATAGAGGTCGATGTGCGGAGTAATAGTAGTAGATGCAGGCAGGAGTCGGTCTACTAATCTTGGACGTGATGCCTATATAATGATCATTGCCTGGATATCGTCATAATTATTTGAAGTTCTATCAATTGCCTAATAGTAATTTGTTCACCCACTGCTTTGTTATTTTTCTCGAGAGAAGCCACTAGTGAAACCTACGGCCCCGGGGTCTTCTTTCTCATATTATTTGCCTTTGCTTTTATTTTCAGATCTATTAATCTAAAAACCCAAAAATACCTTGCTGTAATTTATTGTATTTGGCGTTCGATCTATCAATATTTATAACCTTTTTCCCGTCACGCACCAATTTCTGGCACCGTTACCCGAAAGGGATTGACAACCCCTTTAACACATCGTGTAGCGAGGATTAATTTGTTATCTGTGTGCAGGGGCTGTTTACGTTGTGTTGCTTGGTTCTTCTACTGGTTCGATAACCTTGGTTTCATATCTGAGGGAAATACCTACCGCCGCTGTGCTGCATCATCCCTTCCTCTTTGAGGAAATACTGACGTAGCTTCAAGCGACATCATGATCCTCTCTTGCTCCCGCATAATCATTGGAGCATAAGAAATGACGGGTCTCTCACCACGACGAACAGCTCTCCTGTGCATGAACATGACCCATGCCTAAATCACAGCAATCAGTGCTGCCGCCTAAACTTCCAGCCTCATCCTCGTCCATAACCTAGTCGACATCGAGGGTCCGTTAAGCATGGGGAAATCGATCCTACCAACAGACCTAACATACGGGAGAGGGGGTGTTTCTTACTGGCACCGGAGACGAGGACGGCGAAGGGGGTGGCATGGCTGAGGCAAGGACGACCCGACAGTGTTCAACAGGAAGGGGGGCACTAGCTCCTATAGCCGGATAGTGATGTTGCCTCGTCTGCCGCCACCGCCGCCGCTTGTGCAGATCTGAGTCGCCGCCGCCGCCGGTGGTGAGGCTAGAGGAAGTGGTTGTCCTAGAGGTAGTGGTGACCGAGTAATTGGAGGGTGAGGCTAGATTTAGTGTTGTGCCGCCGCGTCCGATTTCCATCTCCCGCCACCCCCTCGTTTTCGGGTTGCTCCCTCGCGTGCGAGCTTGCGCCACACTGAGCCTGGCTTGCTAGAAACTGCCGATTCAAGTATTTTCAGCGAGCAGGCTCCGGGCTGCTTTAAACTTCGTGCCCATGTGAGCCAGACCACCCCGTATGCAACCAAAACACAATTCGTGGCCCAACTCGGCTTGGTTGGCCCTAATGCAGGCAACCAAACACGCCTAAAGTGATGCCGGGATGCATGGCTACACAAAGTTGGTCGTCTGGCTGTTGGTCCTAAGCAGCTCGTCAGCGTACTTTGGCCATGGAAGGACCTCAAACAATCATTGATAATGATATTCTAGGGAAAAAATTCCGGTGTAATGTCGGTTCACCAGAATGGAATGTTGGCACCCTGATGAGAACAGGGTTCTCAGTTCGCGCCTCGGCAGCCTAGGACTCGAAGGTCCATTCCCTTGAGGCCTCGAGCTTTGCACCTCCATCACCGCCTTGGACCTGTCAGGCAACAACTTTTCAAGGGCGCTCTCGGAACACATCTATGAGTAGAGGCCCTATGTGAGCTTTCTGGACATCTCAAATAACGGCTTCTCAAGTGGAATCCCCGCAAGCATCGTGAACATGACCTATCTCAATGTCCTCGCTCTTCAACACAACCAGTTCGCCGACCGAATTCCGGTGATCAACCTTTCACGGCCCATTCTTTCGACACCGCCGAGAACTCTGTTGTCGTGTCCTGTTCCGGACTCTTTGCAACGCTTCTCGGCTGCCAACTTCATGGACTCTTTGCAACTCTTTGTGGGTGATGACGTGTACCACATGCATATGCAGTGCGATTGTTCAGAGATCTGCGTAATAAAATAATATCCGCATTGGGTTTTCAATTTGAAGCATGAGTGGCTGATTGGGCACTAATCAATGCTTAACGCCGGAAATCCCTTTTGGAGCTCGGCCTCCAAATTCAAAACTCAAATTTCATCAAAATTCATATTTTTACATTTCAAAAAATCCTGAAAAACACACAGAGATATACATGAAGGCATAACACACATGTGTGTAAATTTTCAGAGCAAAATACGTTGAAATGAGGGTTGTGAAGAAAAAACAAATATGGGGTTGTTTAACATGATACTATTCATCCTTCCGGGCCATGAATTTGTCTTTTTTTTACAAGTCGCAACTCAAGATATTTCATGATGAATTTTTACACACATGTGGGTTACATCCTTACATACAAGCATATTTTTTCAGAATTTTTTGAACCATTAAAATCTGAATTTGAATTTTTCAAAAATAAAGACCTCCGTGAAGCTCGGCCTCCAAAACGCCTCTCTACTCCCTTCGTTTCATAGTTCTTGTTTGATCTAGCTAAAATCACGACGAGAGTTATGGAACAGATGAAGTAGTTGAGAAGCGGGCCCATGCGCCTTGTCGGAATGTCACCAATGGGCAGTAGCATTCTCGCGTTATCATAGTAGTTGCTGCTCAGTCGTTGACTTCTTTTTTCAAATAACACATCGTTGACATTTTCCTAATGCAAGACACGGTTGCTTAAAACTTGCTCTTTCCAATATTAATATTATCTGATAAAAGCTCTCCTTCCCATTTCCCCGATGCTGCGTGTCCATGTCTAATGGCTAGGTGATTAACCATCTCGTGCTGACATTCGACCTTGTTGGTTCTTGCCCAACTTCCGCTGCCTTGTTGCAATGTGCCAACGGCGACAAGAATTGAGGAATTAGCACAAGCAAAGCGGTGCTCCGGTGCCGGGATTCTCTCTTTTCTACGAGCTCTGATCGTTCAGTCATTCCGGGCGGAGGTTTCTTCTTTGGCTGAATCAATCGGTGAGTGTTCACCTCATCTTGTCTAAAAAGTACTAATGCATGGAACTGACGCATGCATTACAATTCGCATCTTCGGAGGCTGCTTTGTGATGTCTCTGAGCACATTACTTCTTCAGCTGATCTGATTTCAAGTATAGTGTTAGTGTTAAATGTTCTTACACAAGCTTTGATTTGATCAGGCGATGCTTGGATAATTTCGTTCCCTCCACGATCGCGATGGCCGATGATACCAAGTTCCTCCTGTGGCTGCTGCTCCTGAGCAGCTCATCGTTGTGCCACGGTTCTGAGCTTGACATCCAGTGCCTGAAGTCCGTACAAAAATCAGTGGCCGACCCAAACGGCATCCTCAAATCCTCTTGGAAATTCAACAAGAACGGCCGCAGCGGCTACATATGCGGATTCACCGGCGTGGAATGCTGGAGCCACGACGATAACAGGGTGCTCACTCTGCGCCTGCCCAACTTGGGACTCCAAGGGCCGTTCCCCCAAGGCCTCCATGACTGCACGAGCATGATCGCGCTGGACCTCTCAGGCAACGGTTTCTCAGGGCCGATCCCTTCGCGCATCGCACACGATGCGCCGCACCTGTCGTACCTGGACCTCTCGAACAACAGCTTCTCCGGCGAGATCCCGGACGGCATCGCCAACATGGTGTATCTCAACGTGCTCAACCTCGAGTACAGCCGGCTCGACGGCCAGATTCCGGAGCGGTTCAACGCGCTTGGCCGGTTAACGACGTTCAGCGTCGCGGACAACCTGTTATCGGGGCCTGTTCCTTCTTTGCTGCGGAAGTTTCCGGCCTCGCACTTTGCTGGTAACCGTGGGCTCTGCGGTGCGCCGTTGGACGGGTGCCCTGGCAAGAGATGGGGATTGATCACGATCAACGACCAGTCTACTGTCGGAGCGGCTGTCGGGTTCGTCGTGGGGTTCGTGGCGGCTTTCTACTTCCCGCACTGGTTCGGCTTCTCCGGGAGGCCCCGTGCTTGCAGCCTCCGCGTATGATCTTGCCACCTGTTCTGGAACTTTGTCTGACATTAGCGGCAACTCCAACAGCTATTCTATTTATTTTGTCTACCGTTTGAACAGTTATCTTTCACCCGATGCGCAGTATACAAGTCAACTTGGCATGTGCCGCGTGCTGTTGCTTGCAATGGGAAATGCATATTTCAACTCTTGTGCAATGGCGTGAGTTGTGATCATAATCTAACCGAAGCAGCAGAAAAAAAATCAAATGTTAGCTTTTGATGTACGTACTGATGCGCGCCCACTACCCGAAATCAAGGTCAAGCAAACCAGCTGAGACGGCAAAGCTGCGCACGCGATCGATTGCTTCCGGTTCTGGGCACTGCTTGACTCATTTCTTTCTTTTTGAGCAAAGGGACTACCCGCCCGCAGATTCTTCATTCGTTAACGAAACAGTTGAGAGTTTCTACACCACCCGTGAGGGCACTGCTGTCTGCTGTACTACGACGTACAGTGCCTTTGAGCTGTCCAAGCTAGAGGATGGGCCTCTCGAATTAACTACCACGGACGCGCTCTGGTTCCATCACTGCTGTGTGCTGACCCGTGACTTGGTCAGAGATAGTTCGTTGAAGCGAGAGGGCCATCTCTCGAGTTGCATAGATGGGTTCCGATGGCGAGGCCATCCATCGACATCCGCAGCGAGACGCACGCCGGAAAGCGCACGCGCACCACGTACGCACGCTCTACGCCACTCGCTAGTAGCGGGCGTCGTGGTCAACCTCCCAAGTTAAGAGGATACGGATCGATCCATCCGTGTGCCGACGACGCGGGGATCGCTAGCTTGTGTACGTAGGTAGCGTTCGCCTTCCAAAGCGAGAAGCTACGGCGACGCGGTGATTCGCCCCTAAAGTCCCCGCTCCGCAAAAAAAAAAAACCTAGAACTCATCTAGATGAGATATAATTTAGTCTCATTCATCTGGAAAACAAGAACAGATACAACCCACGTCAGCGCATACGCATCTTATGGCATCACATT
Source organism: Triticum aestivum (assembly GCF_018294505.1). NCBI lineage: Eukaryota > Viridiplantae > Streptophyta > Magnoliopsida > Poales > Poaceae > Triticum > Triticum aestivum. The sequence goes on along the minus strand of NC_057802.1, from coordinate 510,944,740 downwards.
CAATGGCTATAAAAGATGAATGAGACCAAATTATACCTCATCTAGATGAGTTCTAGCAGAACTGAAAAAAAAAAAAGGCCGCATTCCACGCCGTTGTTGTTCGTATGTCAAGGACTATCTCAATAGCTAAATGTAAGTTGACTGAAAATAGAATTTTGGTCGGTCGATTTTTTTACAAAGGGGGCAGCCGCCAGAGGAAGGAATAAGCAGTTGCCACTCTCCAGAGAAGCTACCCCATGATCTATCTTAGGGGTGTTGGGGTGGGGGTATAGGTTTGCCGCAAGAAATGGATCATGACCGGGGTTAAAGGAATGGCAGGGAAGCAACGGCACGACGATGACCGGTGGTTGGGGGCAGGGCGGGGCGGCGAGCATGGCGCGGGAGCACCGCCGGCTGCGAATGGCAGCAGCAGGCGGTTAGGCCAGCAGTGACTCGTCAGTTCAAAGGAAAAGGATGAATAGGAGGTCTAGAGGGAGGTTGAAGAAAGGGATCTAGCCCTTCATCGCATCCGACGACTTGAAACAATCGACTGAACCAAAAAATAATAATCAGGCGACTGTCATCTAGCCCGTCCCAAGGACTATTTGATTGTGTGGATTCAACCCAACCAAGTACCGGTGGTGCAAAAATTTTATTGTCTCGGTTGCATCAATTTTCTTGTCCACACAAACCCTGAAGCACTTCTGGGGTAGGCCAAGCAGAACGGTTGATTCGGCCGTTTTTTGGGAGCCAGTCTCTGGTGTGGCTCTCACCTGCACGCATGGGGAAGTGTGAGAGATGGATGGGTCGTATCGAATCCGACTTAACTCCCACCCTCTCTCGCCTCACTGTCCAAGCACATTCAGAAATTACTCTCTCACTGCTAATTCGGTGTCTTCGATGGCCTCTCCACCTCCACGGTGCATCAATCCCATTCCCACTAAACCCGAGAACTACAACCACTGGGTCGACACTTGACGGCGGGAGGCGTTGACCACAGTCGGTTGTTTAGGGCTTTGAAGGTCCCATACCCCTTCTGCACCAGGCCGCTGTCCACGGCCACCGACCACCAATCTGCGTTCATTCCCATGCCTGTGGGCTGTGGCGTCCGACAATTCTTTCGCGGCAGCGCCGTGGGTGGGTTCCGGTGGTGCAGGCACATAGGCTTTGGTCGGGGTACCAATTTGACCCTTAGCCCCAGTGTTATATTTGGTTATTTACTAAAATCTCCTTTTGGATTCTCACTCCCCTATGAGGGTTTTCTTCACTCGCCCCGCCCAATCCTATGGTACGCCAGCTTTTGCGGTCGATACGCCCAATGTGGGGGCAGTGATGATTACTGTGGCAATGGTAGGGGCATCGGTTGCGGCCGCCGGCACATTTGTGGCGGCCTGGCCATTGTTTCCGCCAAGGTTTGGACTATCGACGTCTGCTCCACCTCCACCTCCGGCAGCACCCACTCCAATGCAGGCGGTAAGTATAGCACTCTCTTATACAAATTTGATTTTTGGTGCGGTTAGGTTTTTTTGGCGGTTGCTTCGATTCAATTTGAATCACCTCCGGTCGATTTGATCCAAGCAGGGATGAGTATCATCAGTGTACCATTATTACTATCATCAGCGCCTCAACGCCATGCGCTAGATCCTCTCCAGCTCCGTCGCTGCAAGCCAGTCGTCCGCTGAGGACAGCCGCTGCCCAGGCCCCCGCCCCCGCAGATTCATCGTGAGTCCCCGTCCCAATCGTCGTGCATGGATGGGAGAGAAGCCGGCCCCGAGAAACGCCTCATCGCCTCCTTCACTGGAGCCTGCCCGGGCTTCGCCGGGGGCACCTCAGGCTGCGGCGAGACGTGGGAGAAGAGAGGAGGAAGGCAGCAGCGGAAGGTAGGGTATCGCCCCCGTGTTGCTAGAGAAGGGCGACGCAGGTGTTTTCTTCATCGGCTACCAAGAACATTCATCCTACTTCCATATATTTGTGTCCAGTTTTTTTGCTTAATTTTGTCACAATTCCAGGCTGGAATTAGATCATGCCATGGCTCGAAAGAGACACTGATAGCTTTCCTAAAGGATGGCAATTTTATCCATGGATACGGGTACCCGCGGGTACCGTACCCGCATGGGCAGGGTATGGGCACACTTTTATACCCACGGATAGTACCCATATCCTACCCATTAAGTCATGGGTAGGGTACGGGTATAGTCTTGTACCCACGGGTATACCCATACCCTGCCCGTTTGTGAACTAATGTTAAGTTGTCGTCAATTATCCATTAATTTTTCATGTGACTCGTCTATTCCTATTGACTTAAGAGTATGTTGTGATTTCTAAATTTTGATATTGGTCAATTACTCATCTACCTGTTATTGCGTTGAGATAATTGTTTTTTGTCAAATGTGCTATCAATGAGCGTAAAATTGTGAACAACATGTGTACTATTTGTCCTACCAGCTAGATACCCAATGGGTACCCGTCGGATATGGGTATGGGTAAAGTTTCATACCCATAGGTACAAGTATGGATAGAATTTTGTACCCACTGACTATACGAATATGGGTATGATATTGCTCTACCCTGCCCATACCTTAACCATTGCATTTCCTACTCGGTTTGGTTCTGACTTACCGCCGTTTCCCGACAGCGACGGTTAGCACTCCCACTCCCAACGGCATTTTAAAAACACGCGCCAAAAAGGCTCCATCCCATGCTTCCCGCCCGCGCTAACTTTAACAACTTCCTTGGCCTCCTCCGGGAAGCAAGGCCTTCCGTCCACTCCACCCTTGCCCCACCTCCCGTCTTCTCATCCCATCTCCTCTCCTCCTCCACTTCTCCCCTCCTCATTCTGCGCCCCACCCCAGCCCACCACCGCCGAACCTCTCTCCATCTCCGCGGGGCTCTCCGGCGCACCCCCTCGTGCCTCGGGGACCCCGATCCGCCGCCCACACCACGATCGTTTCATCCATCACACCCCTCTCCCGGACGCCCCTGCTCGTGACTCGCGCCTGAGCGAAAGGGAACACCAGCTAGCTTGGCAGCTCGCTTGATGGAGGAGGAGCTGAGTCAGATGGAGCCCGGCGCGAAGGTGACGCTGCAGCGGCAGGCGTCGTCGGGGTCCCTGACGCAGGGCCCGTCGGGGGAGCTCCGGCGGCAGACGTCGCTGGAGTCGTCCCCCCGCTCGGGGCGCGGCGGGAACCGGCACCTGTTCGGGCGGCAGTCGTCCATGGACCCCAACCGGCGGCGCGGCCGGAGCCAGAGCCCCGTGGGCTCCCAGGCCGACCAGGACCTCGCCGTGCCGGACAACCTCGACTCCACCATGCAGCTGCTCTTCCTCGCCTGCCAGGGCGACGCGCCCGGCGTCGAGGCACTGCTCCGCGGCGGCGTCGACGTCAACAGCATCAACCTCGACGGCCGCACCGCGCTGCACGTCGCCGCCTGCGAGGGCCACCGCGAGGTCGTCAGCGTGCTGCTCGACTGGCAGGCCAACATCGACGCCCGCGACCGATGGGGCAGCACGGTCAGTCATCAACCATCCGAGTTCATCCAAATAATTCAACATAATATTTTCTTTCCCCTTTCATTGGCATCAGACGATCGATGTCTCATTGGTTTCTCTGGTCATGTATATGTAGGCCGTGGCCGACTCCAAGTGTTACGGCCACATGGACATCTATGATCTTCTGAAATCTCATGGTGGAAAGGCCCCGGTATGTATCTGTCTTTCCATCACATCAACTGCCTCTTTGATTTGTTTGATCCATGGATGGATTCGTGGTCCATGTGTTGGTCTCTGTCTCTCTGACCGTCTATAATTTGCAGAGAAACAGGAGGACGCCGATGATGGCGTCGAACCCCGGGGAGATACCGGAGTACGAGTTGAACCCCGGCGAGCTCCAGTTCCGGAAAGGGGACGAAGTGCTCAAGGTGGTGCAATTTGTTTTCTTTCCATTTTCAGTTCAGATAACAGAAATAGCATGAAGCTAGTGAAAAAATAAGAGGGGGAATTAACGGTGTGCACGTCGAACAGGGCACGTACCAAGTTGCAAAATGGAACGGAACCAAGGTCTCCGTTAAAATAGTCGACAGAGAAACCTACTCCGATCAGGAAGCCATGTGAGATGCAGATCTCAATCCTCAATTCCTCACCCTAAAGAGCCCAACCAGTTTATTTATCCAACAATCATGTTTTTTTTTTGCATTTGTTACAGAAACTCTTTCAGGCATGAGCTGACGGTGTTCGAGAAGGTCCGGCATCCGAACGTCGTTCAGTTCATCGGAGCCGTCACGCAGAACATACCCATGATGATTGTTTCTGAATACCATGCAAATGTATTAATAATGTCAAAATAAGACTTTTACTTAGGCCATTATATCTAGCTTACATACCTATATATCCTTAGATGGACTAAGTCATGCAGTTATTCTGAAACGCAGGCTGATTTAGGAAGCCTTATTCAGAGGAAAGGAAGGCTGAATGGCCATAAGGTGCTGAGATATGCCCTTGACATTGCCAGGTATATCTACTGATCCCAAGAGAAGATCAATCTTTGAAAATTGAAACATGTGTCGTATTGTTCTTCATTCGACAAAAGACGAAGCTCCATGCCGAAATGTGCATCAGTGCTAATGATCTTACTTGTTTTCGTCGCGGCTGACTCTGGATGTTCAGGGGCATGACTTATCTGCATCAGTGCAAGCCAGACCCCATCATCCACTGCGACCTAAAGCCAAAGTAAGATGAGGAAATGAAGCAACCTGGCCTTGTCCGTTCTCTTGCTTGCATTTGCTTGGAATCGTAAATACGCCGCGCACGCATATTTGGATGATTCAGAAAAAATAGAATTGCCATGGTTGTGCCGTACTTTACTATTTGAATCTTGGTAAGGTGCCAGAAATATCTTCCTGGATAATGGAGGCCTAATGAAGGTCGGGGGGTTCGGGCTGATGAGGCTGTCCAAGATGGCTCCTGACAAGGTGAAACTGATGAACCACGAGGCCATCGTCGACACCTTCAGTAAGTCCACTCTCAGCAACCAAATATAAACGAGAATCATTTCAGATAGTGCTTCGCCTGACAAAGCTTAATCGTACTATTCCGTAACCTAGGTTACTACACTGCGCCTGAGATGCACAGGAACGAGGTGTTCGACATGAGCGTCGACGCGTACGCATTCGGCTTCATCCTTTACGAGGTCAGTACGCCTTTCTGCTCCATATATGCAGTTACTCTGCGATGTGCACAAAGCAGAGCAGAGAACATTACCAGCTGGGTTTCAGACTTGATAACTTAATCGCCCCTGTGATCATCATCAACTCAATCTTTTGTGGTGTGATGTGATCATCAGATGGTTGAAGGACTACCCAACATGGAATCCACAACCGTCATAGCCCGATGCGAGGGGATGCGGCCGTCGCTGAAGAACAAGCTCAAGGGGTACCCTTCAGACTTCAAAGGGTGAGTTTGCTTCTGAACCTGAAAACACTTTAGTTCACTATAGATCAGTTTTTTTTTGGAAAAAAATGTTCACTAGATCAGAACTAGAAACTTTCTTCTACCCTGGGTGTATGCAATGCAGGCTGATCGAGGAGTGCTGGGACACGCACCCGATGGCGCGGCCGACGTTCTCGGAGATGATCGTCCGGCTGGACAAGATCTACGCGCACTGCATGAAGCACGGGGCCTGGAAGGAGTCGCTCAAGATCTGGTCCGTATCCCGGCGACTTAAGCGTTTCAGGCTCAAAATCCGGAAAAGGATGAGTTCATCGTAGTCACTGAACACTGAAAGTTTTTCCTCTCTGCGTTTGTTTCGGCAGGAAATGACACGGGCCGGTCTCTGTGTACGTGCGTAGGCGCGCGAACGCGTGGGGTGCTGATGGAGCTGGAGGATCACCGCGCCACCTGCCATGTCGAGTACATGCATACGTACTGTAAAAGATTAATTACATGAGCGTATACGGTCTTTTTTTTCTTGGCTGATGTATTGTCGAACGAAGAGTCTGAACACAACAATGATGCTCTACTGCAGAAGCTAGGATATATCATGATGTATGTTTACGATGTCACTTCTTGAGAAATATGGCTTCGTTATCATGTGACTAGAGTGACAAATTGCAATCTATGGTTGGGTTGTTTGTGTGATTTTCTTCCCCTGTGATGTTTGGTGACTCGAATCCCTCACATTGTAGGTTGTGAACTTTAAGATAATAATCACCGATAAATTGTTCCCACGTGTTTAGAAAGGATAGTTGTATGTTTTCCACTTACAAAGCATAGGATACGTAATGCACCTTGATGCGCTATAGTTCGTCCTAATTAGGGCTGGACCAAAACCTCGTAGCCCGCGAGCTTAACGAGAGCTTGATAGTTCGGCTCGTTAAGCTCATAGCTCGCTTCTTAATGAATAAAGTCAATCATCGATTTCAACGCATTAACCTCGGTAGTAACAATACAACGCATATTTTTATCTTATATGACAAAATTCTCGTAGCATCTCAGCCCGTCTATTTAATCTAATCTACATAGGAGGCAATAAACTAATGCATTTTTTTTGTAGTCACCATTTCTCCTTCTTAAAAACCACACCTACACACTCATTTCATAGACCATAACACATCAAAAACTATTAACAAGCGCTCACGAGCTTAACGAGTTTCAAACGAACCGAGCCGGGGAGGGTTTTCCGCTCGTTAAGCTTAACGAGCTTAACAAGCCGAGCTTTAACGAGCCGAGACTTAACGAACACGAGCTTAACGAGTTTTAAACAAACCGAGCCGGGAGGGTTTTCTGCTCGTTAAGCTTAACAAGCTTAAGCCTTAACGAGTAGAGCCTTAATGAACACGAGCTTAATGAGCTTCAAAAGAACCGAGCCGGGGAGGGTTTTCTGCTTGTTAAGCTTAACGAGCTTAACAAGCCGAGCCTTAATGAGCACGAGTTTAACGAGCTTCAAACGAACCGAGCGGGGGAGGGTTTTCTTCTTGTTAAGCTTAACGAGCTTAACAAGCCGAGCCTTAACGAACACAAGCTTAACGAGTTTCAAACGAACCGAGCCGGGGAGGGCTTTCTGCTCGTTAAGCTTAACGAGCTTAAGCCTTAATGGCCCGGGCCTTAATGAACACAAGCTTAACGAGCTTCAGAAGAACCGAGTTGGGGAGGGTTTTCTGCTCGTTAGGCTTAACGAACTTAACAAGCCGAGCCTTAACGAACACGAGCTTAACGAGCTTCAAATGAACCGAGCTGGGGAGGGTTTTCTGCTCATTAATCTTAACGAGTTTAACAAGTGAAGCCTTAACGAGCCGAGCCTTAACGAACACGAGCTTAACGAGCCAATCAGCTCATTAATCCACCCTAGTCTTAATGAGTATCCAGACCATAATGAGAATTTCTTTAGGAGGTAAGTAAAATTTTCACGAAAAAAGTCCAAAATAAACTTTGAACCTGTAGAAGAAACCTAAATCGAATCATTAACTTCCAATCCCTGAAATCAGCACATAAAACTTTCTGATCTAAGTCTATTTTGAACCTTGAAAGTGTTTAGCTGGTATTCGCTGACGTGGCAAGTCAAATCAGGCTGGCCCATTACCGCAGTGGCTTGCGCGCCTGCACTGCTCTGGTTTCTCTTTCTATTTTTCTTTTTCGTTTTCTTTTGATTTTCCTTTAGTTTTTCTTTGGTTTTTCATTGGTTTATTGGCTTTCTTTTTCCCTTCCTTCTACTTTATTTTTTCACTGTTTTTCTTTGGTTTTTGTTTCTTTGTTATATTTATTGTTTTCTTTTGTTTCTTTCTTGATTTTCTACGTATTGTTTTTCTTCTTTTTATTTGGTGGTTTTCATCGGTTTTCTTTTTTACACATGTCTAATTTCTCTCAATACACAATGTACATTTTTAACGCACACATGAAACAATTTTTGATATGCTTTCGGCAATTTTAAAATACATTATGTACATTTTTTAAATGCATGTTTTCAACATTTTTTTAATACAGTAACATTTTTCAAATACACATTTTAAAATCTCTAAATGAGAATAAACATTTTATAAAACTACACAAACATTTGCTTACATTGTTTAAACATTTTCAAAATTGTATACCCCTTTTTTTCAGTTTCATGAAGTCACGTGTATTCTTCTAATGGTATGACACATTTTTTACATTGTGCAAACATTATTTTTACATCATATACCCTTTTTTGAATAGTCACAAACACGTTTTGAAACTTGTAACATTTTTTTTGTATGTACGGAATATTTTTCTGAATCACACTAATGTTTTTTTACATTGTATAAATATTTTTGAAAATTTCACGTACATTTTTTAGATATCGAAATTCTTACTCATTTTTTCAGGTTTTATTTTTTTTCCCATTTTTAAAAAATCAAAAAGTTTTCACACTTTAAAAGTTTGTTCAGATTTCAAATTTTGCTTCCATTTTTTCAAAAGAAAATTTATGTTTCAAAACGTGTTTGCATTTTCAGAATTAATGTGTGTAAATTGACTGGTTTTTCAAAAAGTGTTTGCACTTTAATTTTTTCGAATATTTCAAAAATTGTTTACGGTTCAACATTTGTTTTGCCCTTAAAAAAATGTTTTCAATTCTCGACGCTGGGGTGTGCGGTTAAATTGTTCGGACCTCTCATGATAGCAATAACATCCATTGGTTCTAGTGGCTAGCGTGAGTAGTTCAACATCGCTAGGTTGTAAGTTTGATTTTATCTCTTTTTTGGCATTTTTACAACACACGTTATGAAAAAGTAACCAAAAAAAAAACTTGCTTCGTGCCTGGTGGACCTGCCCAGTCAAGTCGCAGCCAACAATCCCAGGATTCGACCTGTCACGTCAACACATCCTGTTTGGGAATGCTCTCAAGGTTCAAAAATAAACCGGGATTAGAAAGTTTGGTGTGTTGATTTTAGAGATTGAAAGTACAGGGTTCGATTTAGCTTTCGCCTACAAATTCAAGGTTTATTTCAGACCTTTTCCAATTTTCACCTCGAAATGTATCTGAGTGGAGCGACAACCCCTGAAGTGAAAATTGGTCTGATGAAGAACCTGAAATATACAATACGGGATCAATCTCTCTTAGGCGCTTTTCCGCCTCACAAGGCATAGGTTTAGTTGGTATTGACCTTTAGTGATCATCATTTTTTACTAAATGATGTGACTAAAAGCATGCAAACACCGGGTGACTAGTTTTGACCGTTGGGTAGGTGTCAGGTGTTGTTGGAGGAGATGTCACCCTGGGACTTTGCATCAGATGCGGCGGGAGCCTGGAGGAGATGTCAATGATGGAATCCCATCCTCCACCACTTCCAAAAACGTTTTAACCAAGGAATATGGGTCTAGGCACAACATGGGTGACATCAAGGGCATGTGATGATTCCAAACATGTGATGCGGTCAGAACTTTCGCGTCCGTGTCAAATGGACTATTTCTCCACAACATATTTGGTTCGCAAATTATGTATATATGGTAGGCCCCACTGCATTATGAGATATGAAATTGCCACATCTATGCCCACCCCATTGCTTGCACTAGTTTGCTGAGATTCATATCGTATTTTATTGCCTTGGTTAATTTGGCATTAGAGCACGAAAATTCCCCGATTCCCATTTGTTTGGCCATGGCACTAGTCTACACATGTAATGGGGCTACCATTAGCCAAAACACAATTCGGCAATACTATTTGGGCACACACTGTGGGTGCCCTAATGTCTCTTCCATCACCATTATGAATTTGACTTTGTCGGTTCCACGATGTCATTCACATGACTATCTAACTCCAAGGGCCCCACCAAGGTTGTAGCAAGTAGCAACGACAAATCATTGACCACGTGGCACCCTAACATGACATGAAGAACTCGTCGGATCTGAACTTCTGGACAAATGCGGGTGGACTCAATGATGGCGGTTGCGTCAGTTATAATGATGGCAGAGTGCAAATCAATATTTACTTGGATCAAAACCACCTAAACCTATGAAATTTCAACTTGAAAAATGCCTAACGAGTTTTTTGTGACCCAAATATTTGGAAAATGTATTAAGCAAGGAAATCATTACATCTGGAACATCCAGACGCGGGACAAACATTCCCAAATTGTATTTAAGAATATGAAAAACACGGTAAGATCAAACTAGCCATTTGAACCAAAATTTTAGGGAAAATTCAACCATTGTTGCCACCCCGAAGGGAAGATGGAGGAGGTCAGAGTAACAACAAAAGTCACCCATGTAGACTTTCGGTGAAGCAGGGCGCAAGGGAGAGCAACACGTGGTAGTGCGCTCCTAGTTTCCTTTTCTCTTTTTTTTGCATCGTACTGCAATTTCAGCACATTGTAGCGAGTGTAATGTAACACCGCCACACATGTACTGTAGAAGTGTATTGTAGCGCCGGCATTACACATATTGTAAGATACATTGTAGCATCCTACTACACATGTTCTGTGGCACATGCGTCACATGTGTGCTTCACGTACTTATCAAGTGCAACATAGGCGTGCTCCACAACGAAGCACTGTTGCACTACGCGTGGAGAGCAATTTACCTACATGAGAGCACACTACCTCCCGGAAGAGTACAAGTATGTTACCCTGTGGATTACATATATGTTTTTTTTTTTGCGAGGAACATCTATGTTATCTTTTATAGTACGATCACATATATGTTATCTTTTAGAGTACAAATTACAATAACAAAATCATCAAAATCTATTGATATGAGATCTCGAAAAAAATGGTTTATAATTTGAACACTGGGCTCACAAGATATTTTATTCTGAAATTTGAATCTCGCGGAAAAAGAAAGCACACGCCCTCCCCATCCTTCCCTCTTGTGGGAAAAAAGAAAGCCTAAAAACTCTCCGATGAGGGGGAAAAAACCCTTAAAAAACTCCCGAATGACAACCAGTGGCATTACCAACTGTGCGACTATTTGCAAGCGGTATTCTTAAATGGTGATTTCGTCTTATGAAAAGTGTTTCTTTAGAAAGAGGTAATAGCACTGCAGGTCCCTGAACTTGCATGTCAGGTGATGGGTCCTTGAAGTTGAAAAAGCTGATTATTTCGTCCCTAAACTTGTCATGAATGTGCAAGTTTAGTCCACAGCCAATCCGAACTCGCCAAGTGGAGCCAGGTGGCCTGGGCTGGTCAGCGCCGCGAGTTTTTCAGTTAGCCCCCTGCCTTTATCACGAATCAACCCGCAGTACTACACCTGAGTTAACTTGTGGGTATATTCCTTTGGAATATCCTATCCTGTCGGCTCTCTCCTCTCCACTCTCCTATCTGCTTCTTCTTCTTCAGCTCGTCTGCTCCAGATCGCCGCCGCCGTCCATCTCGACGCCGCCTTCCAGCTCGCGGCCATGGTTTCTTGGAGTGAAGGATCCAGCTCGTCGTGAGCGTGAGCGCCCTCTGCAGCTTTCGCCCGCAGAACACCTCCACCTCCGCCGTGTACGTCGCCGTCACCGGCTTGTGGTCCGACAGCGTCAGCTCCGACCTCCCGTAGCCCAGCAGTCGGCCCTTCCCGAACGACAGCACCCGGTCGCACCACGCCGGCGTCCTCCTCCCCCCTTTCTGGTCGTCGCCGATGTACTTGCCCGTCCCGATCTCGTACTTGTACGTCGGCGCGAACTCCAGCACCCCCTCGCTCCAACCCTCGAACGCCCGCCCCTTCCTCAGCTCCCGCTTCAGCTGATCATCACAACAAACAGAGCATTAGCACTCCAGTTCACAGTCCATGGCGGAGATGGTGATGAACGAAACTGCGTACCTGATCTTTCTCGGCTAGCTGAGGCCAGTCCATGGCGGCGATCAGGCCGTGGGTTCTGTCGTACGGCACGTCGATCCGGTAGTTCAGATCGCCCAGCCAGAAAATCCTCCTACAGAAGAACATGTCTGTCAGATCACCGGGTGATGCATTGGTGGATGCAATTTCGTAGCACGATGTGCGCGTGCATGATCACTGACTCGTGGTCGTAGATGTCTCGGGGCAGCTCGAGGCCGCCGGGGCCGGCGAAGCGCGTCCGCCGGTGGATCTCCTGCACGTCGGTGTTCCGCTTGAGGAGGTTGCCGGGCCGCTCGCCGGCGGACAGGTGGGTGCAGACGAAGCAGAACATGGTCTGGTAGATGGACATGCTCGCCGACACCGACCCCTTGTTGCCGATGTAGCCCATGGCGCCCACGCCCACGGTGGACACCTTGATGTTCTGGACGCACCTCCGCAGGCCGCGCCGCACCCAGATGGTCAGGAACACGCCCACCATCTGCTTGCTCACGATCCTCACGAACGGCGACCTGAAGCCGCCCTTCTTCTTGCCATGACCACGCGCGGCCTCGCCGTCGAGGTCCAGGTCCAGGTCAGGGACCATGGCCGGGCAGTCGTCGTCGGCGACCCTGGACTTCATGAACGACCTGTGCGCGTCGAACGATCTCGGCGACTTGAACGACGCCGATGACAAGGACCCGGTGGCCATGCATCAGGTCCAGCGGCTGCTCCGGCCAGGCGAGCCCGATCCTGTCCGTCTTGCTCATCGTCTTCAGGAGCGCCCTCTGCTGCGCCCTTGGCTGCTCGTCCTCTATGTCCACCATGGCCCCGAGCATCCTGGGGGTGGCGGCCACGTACTCCTCGGGGTACACCGGGAAGCTGAAGGGTGCGTCGTCATCGGTTTCGGTGTCGGTGCCGCCGGGGAACAGCTCGTCGGAGCCGTCGCGGGTCGGGGTGGCCGGGTGGCTTCGAGGGGGACGAGGAGTACTGCGGGCGATTCGTGATAAAGGCAGGGGGCTAACTGAAAAACTCGCGGCGCTGACCGGCCCAGGCCAGCTGGATCCATTTGGCGAGTTCTGATTGGCTGTGGACTAAACTTGCACATCCATGACAAGTTGAGGGATGAAATAATTCACTTTTTCAAGTTCAAGGACCAAACCATCACCTGACATGCAAGTTTAGGGACCTGCGGTGCTATTACCTCCTTTAGAAATATCTCGCATGCTGTCCATCATGCCATTTCCCACCATGCATGCAGCCGTGCTGTGCTGTGCTGTGCTGAACCCGGTCATCTTGCAGGTGGAACCAGGAGAAGCAGGCGTCAGCGCAGTACCCGGCCGTAGCAGCGGGTCGTCGCTCCGATCCATGACCATGGCTAGGACCAGGGTGGATCTTCTTCGATCTCTTCTCACAGCGATCGGTCAGGATCACGATCACGACCAGATCCTCGTTTTCCCGCGTAGCATGCATGTTGCCCAAAGTGTGAAAGAAGAGTGTGGCATGCTGCGCGTTTTGTGCATCGGTCAAGGCGGTCAAAAGCGTGGACGCACAGACGTAGCAGTGTGTGGAGCGGGTAAAAAGGCTCGGGCTCAGTTCTTGGCAGGTTGTTTCACAAAGAAAGAACATTGGCAGAGGCCAAAGGTGATAGATATATGCAGGAGCATTTACAGATAGCAGGCTTGTGGGGGCAACAAGGGTGCAGGACTAGCAGGAGTTGTGGGGGCAGGGCAACAAGGGTGCAGGACGAACACCGGTTTGTCTTGTTCACCTCCTGTTCAATGAGACCTGGTGTAGCATGGCCGGCCGGGCACGGTGCCAAGGGCCAAGCACACGGAGGTTCACTTGCTTGACAAGAGGCCGTTGCACCCGAGATACATAAACTTGGTTGGCGGGAACACCTTCGTACATTTCGGACTAAAAAATGTACCCCATTGCCAAGCTTGTGTACCGCGGCTGAACGTGTTAGGATTTGTGTGCCTGCACGGCTGCACCCAAGTTAAGGCTCGCAGGCATTGCTTTGCTTGCCAAGAGGAATGCATGCCTGCCTGCTGTGTTGTGATCACGCGGAGCATGCATGCATGCTCTCTCTTGCTACTATACGCTTGCGACGCACTGTACGCGCTGCTGCTGCTGCTGATCTTCTCTCTCAGCAGTGCACCGTATCTCATATCTGCCGTGGCAATCCGGTGCCAGTCTAGGCTTTTGACCGCTGGTCCAAGCTCCTCCATCCCTCGGCTCCCCTCCCCCCTTTCCCTGTCATGTCAGGCCACTACTGTTTCGTGTGATACGGTTGATACGATCAAATCTCTTGTATACTCAGTCGCAGCAGCAGAGCTTTGAATACACGCACTCGATCGGCTCCTTGCTGCCAAGAGACAAGAGCCATGGCACAGGACACATTAACCCACCGCTGTGGCTTGGGCTACTATAAATCTACCCTACCGTATGCATGCTCACGGTACCCAGCAACAACACAGAGCACTTGGTTCCCAGCTTGCCTAGGTTGAAGTTGACAGAGCGAGCGAAAGTAGAGGAGAGACTCGCAGCCTCGCACCAGCAAGCTAGCTTCGCCCGCCATGGCCTTCCGCGACGCGGCCCGCAAGCCGCTCCTGTGGCTCCTCCCGGCCACGCTCATCCTGGCGACCGGCGGCGGCGAGCGCGACGCCGCCCGGCGGCGGCTCTACGCCCCCACCCTGCTGGCCGCGTGGCTGGTCCTCGGCGTCGTCACGGCGGTGCTGGCCGCCAACGGAGGGAGGATCATGCGCTTCGCCCGCTGGAAGAGGCTGCTGCTCCGCGGGGGGCTGCTGCTCGCCCTCGGCCTCAACGCCTTCTGCATCTTCCTCGCCCTCGACGCCGTCGCCGACCGGCTCCTGGGCGAGCAGGGCCCCGTCTCCTTCGCCGTGGCTCGCGTCGTGTGCGCCCTCACCGCCGCCGCCGCGCACCTCGACTTCGGATGGGTCGCCGTCCACGGGGAGTAGAGCAGCGAGTCGTTACTTGTTAGCCGACCGGCCGGCGGAGACTGATTAGTAGTATGTGGTCGAGTGACTTATTTTTGATGCGTATTGTTCTAGTAGCAGGCATTGTGCGCAAATTGTTAGGCTGTGTCTTCAAAGTTGATGTCCGGCAGATCAACATGCATGTAGTGTGAGAAGTGAGTATTTATGTGTTTAAGCTAGTATTTTTACACTGTGTTTAAGTTAAGCTAAGGATTTGGTTAACCGCCGGTTGGTGGCCTGATAATCTCGTGTTATTGTTGTTACTTTCACATTCGTTTCGGTTGAGGAATGATTTCCACCCTTTTTTAGTCGATCCCGTTTTTTTTAGCGTTTCTGCATGTTTTATTCGATTCTAGTTCCAGATGGGTTCGGCCGTTTAAGTTAACGTCTCTTTTAGTTTACAGGAACTTTGTATGATAGAATTCTGCTGGGAAAATTTCTTTCCTCTAAATTTTAGAGGAGTAAACTGCCAAGTATTTGAGGAGTAAATTCTACTCCTCTAAAGATCGACGATCTAGCCAATCCCCTAAAGTTAGGGAAGTAAAAAAATCATCAATTCTTTTAGCCTAGCTGCATAAATTTCAAACATTGCACATTAGATCATCATCATTCAAATATTTCAAGATAAATATGCATAAGATATCAGCCGTTAACAAGCATATGGTTTCACGGATCAAGATTTCAAATTTAAACATGTATACTTCAAAAGGCATCACATCGATCGAGTTTGATTCAAAACCACCACATCATAGGAAGTTTTTATGTCGCGGATCGAGCCCAACCAAAGACATGAATGAACTCAAACTCCATCCTCGCAAAGAGATCACCACCACCATCCACACGGACACCCCCATCACCACCACTATCCTCTCGGCGACCCCCATCACCACCACTATCCTCTCGGCGACCCCATCACCACCACAGGAGTTGCTGGGGTGGTGGACCGGACAAGAGATTTTGTCCCGAACCGTTTTTGGGTGCGCACGACAGTGGTTTCTGGCAGCAATGCGCCGACCGGGTGGTGGACGGGTCTTGGCTGCCCATTTTCCAGCCGAAGTGGGGGTCATCGGTGGACGACGACGACAAAAATGGTGGTCGCGCGGGCGGGAGAAGAGGGGGGGCTTTACTCTGCTGCGCCGGCGGCTAGTATATTTTGGCGCCTTCGTGGGCCAACTTTTCGGGCGAGGAGTAAATTGTTTACTCCTCTAATGGTTTTAAGACTTCGTCTAGGTGCTGGTTAGAGGAGTAAAATATATTTTCCCCTCCTCTATCATGTTCAGGCGATCGGCTAGAGATGCCCTTAGTCCTTTAGTTTGTAAGAATGGGTCCCTAGTCCTATGCAGGATTGATGGATTGGTTCATATCTTTCATATTTTAAAGAGAGAAAAAACATAACTCATACCAAATAGAAAAAATCCTATCCTATCATCTCATTTCTTACTTTGATCATCTCAAACAGATGATGTAGATGCAAAAAAAATACTCAAAGGATAGGGCACGATGTAAGATAGGCCACCAAGTGATGAAAATTAGCATCTCCTAGGGTGCTCGAGAAAAACACCAGCAGTCGCGAACCTCTTTTTGCAAATCACCTAAAATCCCCTTTCGAACTGGAAATCCCCCTCTACCAAAGAAGGCGAACAGAGGTTTGGACCTCGTAGGAGATGGCAGCCATGGTGAATGAAGGTGAGAACCCTAGGCGAGGGGAATGGAGGGGAAGGGGCGGTGGAGATGTACCTCTGGTGAAGGACTCAACCTGAGAAGGGACAACAGCGTCGTGGAGGTGGCCGCACCCTCCTCCCATCCTCTTTCCGTTCGTCTCTTCTTTTTCCCCTTCATTCCTCGGGGGCCTCCTCCGGGCTTCTCAACCACCTAGATCACGGGGAATTTCGGGGATCACAGGGGGTGCCCTCTTCCAAACCCCTACCAAATGTCAACTCGGGGATTCATGGTGTTTTTGAGCCTCGCGAGGATAATCCCCTGTAAACCTCCCCAAACCCTGACTAGCAAGCGAGGCCTCAATGAGATCGAGCTGGGAGATAACCGATTTGTAGTTATTTTTCACGAATTTGGACAAGGATAGACCATCGTCGTCAAGTGTTAAGATCAAAGGGCAGATTTTTCTAGCGTGGAAACATGGTCCACAGCTCCTATTTCTCGCGTACTGCGGTAAATACCATGGTAACGCGCACCCCTGCGATCCCTAGGTTTCATATTGGGCCGACCCAAGTAGGCTTCATACGAGAGAGTCCCTATTCCGGTTAGTTGTGTTATGTCTTTGGTTTTATTTTAGTCTAAACACTCTCAAGTTGACCTATAAAGTTTAGTGTGTTTAGTCTAAAAACAAAATGGTGTATCATTTCTCTCGTTTATTTTCACCTTTTTCATTTTTTCTTTTCTTTCCTTTTTTCCTTTCCTTCTTCTTTTTATTTTTATTTTTCCTTTTTATATTATTTTTATTTTTACATTTCATTCTGGAACAATTTTCGAATTCATAAACATTTTTTTAAAACAGGAACATTTTTTGAAATTTTGAAGATTCTCCGAAACCATGAGCGCTTTTTGAAATCATGAATATTATTTTAAATTAGTAAGCATTTACCGAAATTAGTGAATATTTTTTGAATCTGCGAACATATTTTTGAAACTTGGGAATTAATTTTGGAATTTGCACAAAAACTTGAATCGACGAATATTATTTATGAATCTACGAACATTTTTTGAATTTGTGAATTTTTTGAATATTTTTTGAATTGGTGAATGTTTTTGAATTGTCCCAACATTTTTGGAGTTCAGGAACATTTTGTAAATCATCGTTTTTTAAAATCTGGGAATATTTTTTTATATTCACCATTTTCAATTAATTAACAATTTTTGAATTCACGAACATTTTATGAAATCTCGAGCATATTTTGAATTTGGCAACAATCTTTTGAAATTTGGAACATTTTTTAAATCCATGGAAAGTTTTCGAAATTAAGAGTTTTTTATATCCCGAACATTTTTTTTTAAATTTAATAACAGAAGTGCCCAGCCCACACACGGGCTTGCCCAAAATGCATGCTGGGGCACAGGAGGGCGTGCATGCTCGCTCCTTTCCTAAATAGTATAAGTCTTTTTAGAGATTCCAATAAAAGACTACATACAGAGCAAAATGAGTGAATTTACACTCTAAAATATGTCTATATACATCTGTATGTAGTCCATAGTAGAATCTGTAAAAGGACTTGTATTTAGGAACGGAGGGAGTAGATGATTGAGCGCCTCCGATGGATGAGGAAGGCCACAGCCACGTCGTCGATAGGGGTAGGATGGTGCATCGCTTGTGGCGGTCCACTCAGCGCATTTACAACGTTGGGTGCCAACGTAGGCGTCAGGATTTGATTCCTGGCCCGATTCCCTGGTTTTTGTTAGCGTCAGAGCAAAGGTAGGTAGCTGGCGCTAGCGGACCTTTACGTTAATTTTTTAGTTTGAGTAGCAGCTGTATGCTACCAGAGACTCCAGCACAGACGCTAAACATATTTTTTTTGCACAAAGCGCCTGCATAAGCACCATCCCATTCGAGATGCCCTCAGAAGACGGGGTGTCGGCTGGATCCCATCGCAGGCCGCCAAAATCCTCTTTATCGAGCGCCAGTCCGCATCCTCTGTATCGTCCTCCCCGATCCATTCTAATTCACCTCCGGATGATCTACGCGCCTCGCATCGAGGCTGGATGGACGCAGACCGGTCGCTCCTTTGTATCCCGCGTTGCTGGATCCCGCTGCAACCCTAGAATAATGGTGGACGAGAGGAATGGTGACGGGGGCCATTGATGTCGGCAACGCAGGAAGAGGATAGAAGAGGAGACAACGAGCGCCGAGCCGCTCACCGATCCGTTCCTCTTTTGTGAGCAAGAAGAAGGGTAGATCGGCGTGGACTACTGGACTGTGCTCATAACTGGGCTTCGAGAAACGGCTCAGTTCACCACAGGGCTCTGTTTTTTCTTCCGGGGCAGCAGCCCCTTAGGACAGCAGATCAGATGGCCAGAAACGTTCAGATCATGAAAATGGACGATCAGAAATGCTAAAGACGGACGATCAGAAACACAAATTGTTCAAAGAGTTCGTTTTAGGCTCTATTTTACTGTCCTAAATTTACCTTTACCAGACGTCGGTAGTGACCGGACATCTGGTGGCTCAGGGAGCACCGGACATCCGGTAGTGACCGGGCCACTGATTTTTAAGTTGGCAGAACGTTCAAGTTAAACTGTAACCGGCCCAACTGAGCCGCGCCACACTCACTCGACTTACACTTGGGATCCATCTCAGTTGCATAGAGTCCAGTGAAGGTAAAAGACCCATGGCATGACCTGGCCCATGGGCTGAGGTCAGTGAATTGGGCCGCAATTTGCGAAGTTATCAGTTTCTCTAGCAGTTTGTCGGTTCCACTTGCGCCACCGCTCTTCTCTCTTAAAAAAAAAAACTTGCGCCACCGCTCTTCGCCTGCCTATCTCTGTTGCCGACACGCCGCCGCCCACCGCCGCCACCTCTCCTCATCTCCCATCCCGGGGACAGGGAAGAAGACCTAGCAACTCACGTGCTTCTTCCTCCTCCTCAAGCCGCTCCTTCAGGCTGCACCGCCGCGGCGCGCGAGCTCCTCCACCGTCCACTCCCTCCGCACCTGCCCGCCAGGCCGCCGCTAGCTGACCAAGGCGAGGTGAGGAGGTGACGTCGTTGTCTTTCGCATTTGAACTTTTGAGTGCAGAATCGTGTATGGTATATGCTGCTCTGCCTCTGCGGCTGCGGAGGCGTCAGCCCAGGCGTGCAGCAGTGTGCTGTACTCGATGGCCCGATGCAGCTAGAGAGTAGAGACCGCGTGTGCTCAGCTCAGTTAGAAATGCATGTGTGCCTACCATTTCAGTATGTCTGTCTCTGTCCATTGTTGTGACAACTTGGGAAATCGAAGCAGTTCAGACTTCAGAGTCACTTATTCCTAACATGTGTCAAACTCATTGTATTTCTGCTCCTCACTGTCAGTCACGTGGTTTCTAACTCCGGGTTACCTTTTATCTGAAAACTGCACTGGAAACACTCACATACCTGAGGGTCTATGTTGGTTTAAGGACCGTATGCTCGTCACTGCCTTTACCTGAATTTTTTCAGATCATGATATTCAGTGGTGTTGTTTCATGCGTGGAATACTGTTATACCGATGTGAACATTAATGTCTGAAATTTCTGAAGTTTTATCTTGCTCTGCTGCAGTTGGTCGACCGGTCTAGCAAAATGGGCTCAAAAGCGATCTTTCGAGGAAGAAACTGTATCATATGGAGATTGAGCTGCCAGAAGAATCGAACGTCTGTTACCATCAATATTAACATTCTTGGTAATAATGGCATGTCAGATTATGTCCATTCAGGGAAGTCGGCTTCAGATCATTATAAAACTAATAAAGGGGCTGGATTGGAAAGTTTGGCTAAACATCAGCTGTTACGTGATTTAGTTGACAGTGGTTCGAGGAAAGGAAGGCACGATGTTATTTTACCATTGCGATCTAGTGCTATGTGGCAGACTCTTCGGTTTGCAAGCACTAATGCAGCTAGAAGACCCGAGTTTGACAGTGGCAATGAACAGGAGGACGATCAAGATAGGCAGCAAGAGAAAGACGTGTTAACGGAAGACTGTGTGGACTCTACAGCAGAAATACGTCCTGCCAAAGCCAAACCCGGAGCTAAGAATGCGGAACAGTCCTCTGTGAAACAGAAGTTCTGGGAAACTGTTCCTGTGATTGGCCCTGCAATGAAAAGAGCAGCTTCCATGAGCAGGTGATCAAACATCTGGAGGAAATTAATGTAAAATGTACTTGTTCACTAAATTTCCTTCCCTCCCGTCAAGTAATTCCGAACGGAGGGAGTAGTTGATATGCGCTGATTCAGCATTTCAGATTAGTTACTGAATATTGTTACTCAGGAAGTACTACTTGTTCTTAGTGCTGATTGGATTGGACTGTTTAATTTCAGTCACAAGAAGGACGAGTTCTTTTCAACCTTGCAGCACTACTGGCTTGGATTGCGACTGCTGTGGCTAGATGTTAGGATTTCGTCCAGATTATTGCTGAAGCTAGCCAATGGGAAAAGACTCTCCAGAAGAGAGAGGGGCCAGCTGACCCGTACAACTGCGGACATATTCAAGCTGGTCCCCTTTTCGGTTTTTGTCGTAGTGCCATTCATGGAACTTTTGTTGCCTGTGTTTCTAAGGATGTTCCCAAACATGCAACCGTCAACATTCAAGGACAGGATGAAAGAACAGGTATGGTATGTGGAGTGTGCCCACTATAACTGATGCTGTTCTCTTATGAATTCTGAGAGCAACTATTATAGCACAAATGAAAGAACCGAGCGGATGAAGTTAGGTGATTAATGTGTAGTGGGGGACAGATAATAGTTACTTCCATTTATTTAAAAGACAAATCCTATTTATGTCATGCTGTTTATTTTTTCAGTTAATGGCCTGCTTTTCTGAAGAAATGCTTGGATGCTTAATGTCTGCTTGTGGCATGACCAATGGTAGGAGGCACTAAAAAGGAAACTCAAAGCAAGGATGGAATATGCCAAGTTTCTACAGGACATTGTGAAGGAAATGGCAAAAGAAGTGAAGTATACACGTAGTGGAGAGATTAAGCAAAGGGCGGAGGATATTGATCAGTTCATTAAGAAAGTATTACATTTCCCCATATATCACCGTTTTCTTATTTCACTTTTACTGCATTATTATTCCGCCTGACTTCTGGATCACTCGGTACTTATGTGAGCTTTCAATGGTCAGGTAAGGACTGGTATGCATGTTGATAATGGTGAAATATTGGGTTTTGCGAAATTATTCAGTGATGAGCTAACCTTGGATAATATGAGCAGGTTATTTTTATACTTATGCCTTTTCATCTATGCATTTTCTCTTCACATATCATTATGCTTAGATTCATGTCATAACCTTACAGGCCACGTTTAGTAAATATGTGCAAGTATATGGGGATCCAGCCATATGGGACAAGCAATTATTTGCGCTTTATGCTCAGAAGAAAACTAAAATGGTGAGTCTTTCTATACATCAGATCACATTTGGTGTTTATTAAAGCTAGGAGAAAATAGTGCTAGAAGGATACTGCAGAACTGCAAATCAAGTCTGTAGTAGCATGTTCGTGTGTGATCCCCTGCTTATTGTAGAGTTACATTTGCAACTTGGTATGGCAGATATGTTTCTCTTGTCATTCCAACATCCGGTAAGGTTCTGGCAATCATAAATTTGTAGAAATAGGCCACTAGAGCAAAAGGTAAGTTGCTAATTTGCCTCTTTTTCTGGCTACTAGCATAAAAGATGACGATATATTAATACAGAGAGAAGGTGTAGCCTCTCTCAGTGAACATGAACTCCGTCAGGCCTGCAGGGAGAGAGGCCACCTCGGTTTGCTTCCAGTAGACGAGATGCGTGAAGAGGTGATCTCATAACTTCTCCAGTTATTATACAGTAAATGTCTGTAGCCAATTTCTATTCAACATTGGTTGCTAGTTCAGTGATTGATGGTTTTCATTGCTTGAGAAAAGCAATATTTAATTCGATACATGTCCCACCTCTATTTTTTTGATAAATCTGTATTACCTGAGGACAATGTATTTGTTTACCTTCTTCTGCCTCTGCTCAGCTGCAAGATTGGTTGGACCTGTCTCTCTACTGTGAAGTGCCATCTTCTCTCCTTATACTATCCAGGTGACTGAATTTTTCTGATTTATTTATTTCTCTAAATAATTTCCTATGTGACAAATATATGAACTTTGTAAAGCTGGCACGTGCCCTGTTTCATTGACTGATTATAATAATTTTTGTAGAGCCTTCACATTTTCTGGCAAGATGAAGCCTGAGGATGTTGCAGCTACACTATCATCCCTTCCTGACAACATATTCGGTAGTGTGGGTCTTAGCTTGCCATCTGAAGATGCTCTTTCAGCTAGGAAGAGGAAGTTGGAGTTCTTGAAAATGCAAGATAAACTTATCAAGGTCATCTAATGCATTTAATGTTTACTTGGGAGTAACATTATTTCTACTTCAGTTTACCTTTCTATATATAGTTAAAAAAGGCATATCAGTTCCCAATGCTGGACTAATGGTATTCTGGCCCAGTGCAAAACCTATTTGAAGTGGCCTATTTCATACCAGAAAAGACCATGTATGAGCAAGGGTTGATTAAACTTCCACACTAAGCTGCTCTAGGTTGGGGAGTAGGGCCAGGGGGGAGTCCTTTTATAGTTTTATGTGTCCATTTTCCATTTATGCCCAGTACTATTGATAAGTTACTAGTACTAATGCTTCTTGTTCTTTTACTCTGTCTATTCTCTGACGCCTTTTTGGCTTGAAAAGTTTCTTTACACATGTTGCAGGAAGAGGAAAATGAACAAGAGGGCATGGTGGACAAGGATGTGCCGTTCAATAAATTCAGTGTCAAGGAAGCTGGTGATCTGGCAAAAAAGAGAATGCTAGAGAAACAGAAAGAGCTTTGCAAAGTTAGTCAGGCATTAGCTCTTTTGTCTTCTGCATCGGTAAGATTTCAAATAGAATACTTGTTTGCACATGTCTGTTAGTAGATAGTTGCTGAAACTTTCTGTTTGTTGATTTATTTCTCTTGCAGTCAACTAGCAAGGAGCATCAAGAATTCCTAAGCATTGTGCACAGAGAGGTGAATCTAGCGCATATTATTTTCTTATCCACAATAAGGCTAATATATGTTCTAGTGAATTTTATCTCATTATTGTTATCTGCAAAAAAAGGTGGATTTTATCTGACGATCTCAACCTTCTCGCATTCTCTAAACACATTATTTTTCCTTTTTGCAGATAGAATTGTACAACTCACTGCGTGAAGGTTCGACAGCAGAGGATGCTAATGAGGCGTACGTAGCTGCTAAGGGGAGTAGATCTGCAAAAAGTTCAGTATCGTCAGCACTCATGAAAAAGGTATTGCTCATGTGAACTATAGTTCATCAGATATTTTGGAAAGTGCAGGAGGTCTGTAGTTTTAACAAAAATGGAATCAAACCAATTTGGATGCCCTGAGTTCCGGTCGCCCCATTTCTATTAAACATCCACTATCCTGATATAATTTACCAGTCTGTTTCTTCATCCTGCTCATCTCTAGCCTGTAACTTGTGGTATGTTCTTGTGTTTCTTCTTGCAGATAAATGGCATGCTCAAGGAACTGACAAAGGAAATCCATGATGTAGACACGGCCATCGGTGATGGATGGCAGCTTCTCGACAGGTAGTAACTCATGATTTCTGTGTAGTCTAAACAAGTCTATACGACATAAGTAGAATTCCATCAGACTAAGATCTTGTACCATATTATCAAACATGACACGATATTATATTGTGGTATCAATGTATCATGATAATTTTCCGAAGGGATCATGACGGTAAGGTGACGTCGGAGGAGGTGGCAGCCGCGGCCGCGTACCTGAAGCACAACTTGGACAGTTCAGGCATCGAGGAGCTCATCGGGAGCCTCTCCAAAGATAAAGGTCCCTAATTTTAACGATAGCCACGCTCCTGTCGATACTGCCTGAGCGTATTGACACATACTGCTCTGCCTCTGCTTGGGTTACATTACAGACGGGAAGATCCTGGTTGAGGACATCGTGAAGCTTGGCACACAAGCTGAGGAGGCAGAGCCCAACGACGAATGACGGCAGCCTCTATCTAGCACTAAGAATCAAGAGAATCGCCATCTCTTTTTGTAACGCATGTCGTCGTGGCCCGTCGGCCTAATCTTTTTTCTTGAGCTTAGACACGTGAAAGCCCTGTAAACCCTCCGTTTTTCCACTCGCCGGCACACGGTTTGCCTCGGCGTCTGTACATAATCCGCCCGTCACTGTCGCTGTGTGTGTCATGGGTGATGGCAGCGGCAGCCGCCGCGCCGTGCCGTACCGTGCGTGCGTGTGATTCGATTCAACTCGCCGTCGAAACGGGTGCCTGGTTCGCCGCCCACTGGAAGCCTCTGGCTCCCGAACGGGACAAGGCCCAAGGGGGGAGGTCCCCGTCCTGCGCGGAAGATACAAAAGGAAACGTATATCCGGGATCTCCACAGGGACAAATGGTAAAGCCCAGAATTCGAGTGCTGCTGTATTTTTCTTCTTCCGCTGCTGCTGCTGCTGCTAGGATAGGATAATGCATCGTTTTGACTGACTGGCGCGCGTTGCTGCAGCAGATCCGAGGGCGGGTTTATTCATCGGTAGCTGTTCATCCGCCGTGCACGCACGCACGAAGGGCGGAGACGAGCCAGGCCACACCTTTCTCTTTTCTCCCTCCCACTTGGACAAACAAGTCGGTCGCCGTATCCATACCCGCGGGGCGCGGAGCCGGCCAGCCCACCTTCCAGGCTCTTCCAGTTCTGCTTTTCCGTAGGCAGTGGGCACATACACACATATGTGCTACATACACTGGGGCCACCGCCCAGTGAGAAAGTGTGCGTCCTCTGTTCTGTGGGCGGCGCCGGCGTGTGGCCACGTGGCGCGATCCTACTGGCCCGGGCGGCGCGCCCTTTCCACGTGAGGACATATCTGTGAGTCGGCTCCGTCCTACTCCTTGCCCTCTCATCAGTCATCACTTCACAGCCGTGGCGGGCACCGCAGACGCACCTGCCTCGTGGCAGTGACATGCGGGGCCGGGCCTTCCGTGGGGGACTCGTGTCAGGCACACGCAGCACGTGGCCCCCTCCCCCCAGCCTGCGTGGGCGTGTGGCCAAGTGCCCCAAGTATAGGAGAGGACGGTTGCCATTTGCTGCAGGCTTCAAAAGCTCTGCGACAGTGGAGACTCAAGGGACCGTTCCCGACCTCATTTTTTACAGAGACTCCGGCGACTCCAGTCCATCGCTCGTGGAAAATCTCAGGTGAGCACGCAGCTGTGGCTTGCTCCAATCCAATTTCCATCTCGCGTCTCCCTTCTTCCCCGTCGATTTCCCCTCTCTGATGGTCCCAGGGACAGGGGAGCCATAGCTCTTGAGTGAGGAGCTGAAGCGTATTTGATCAGCTCGAGTTTGAGATACTTTCAGCAATTCTTGGTTTCTACTTTCCGGGGACTGGAATTCTCATGGGCCACCCACATAACTCAGAAATTTCCATGTTAACATCTTCTTTTATGGACCTCATGTGATGTTCTTCTGGGCAGGAAGTTCTTACAATTTCCAGCCTCAGAGTTCAGGAAAGAAACACATGGATGTAATTCTGTGCATATTTTCCTTCAACTCACTATTTTAGTATGAAGTAGTAACTTCAGAAACACGGAGTTCTCATTAATTTATTTGTTTATTATGTGCTGAAGATATCGAGTAATTAGTAATGAATCACTTGCCTTACGTTATGCCTTTGGTTTCTTCCATCTATTTATAACAACTTCTTCCTGAACCTTGCTTCAAAGGAAGTACTACTTGCGGTGCCATATGGGTACTACAAAAACTCGAGTAGGCTGTGTTTTCAGCTCTCTTCTCTCTTGATCATTTTGGCTTGCAGGGTCAAAGCAGGAGGCACACCTTGATGGCGCCCCTGGAGTCAGGCTCCTCACAGCTCTTCTTCGACAGCAGTGCGATCGACGGCCCGTTCGATGTCTACGAGTGCGGTACCTTGGCAGGCACCAGAGTCGTGCCAGATCCACCTCCACCTGGAACCTCTTATGGCAAGCAGAGAAGTTCCAGGAATGCTAAAAAGGCTCGTCGTGTTCATGGCTCTGAGGAGGTCGAGGACTGCTGGAACAGGCTATTCTTGGAAGGATATCAAGCCGATGTCCGCGTATCGACGGGCGATGGCAGCCAGATCTTATCGCATTCGTGCATTCTTGTGAGTACAGTTTTTATGATTCTTTTCCTGTAATGGCCTCACACTCCTAGAACAGAGGCAGGTTTTGATATTATGTAATCTTGACCTCGTCTCCTACAGGGCATCAGATCTCCGGTTCTGAGAAGTATGTTGGAAGAAGCTAGAATTGAACATGGTTTCAGAAACATCCTGATTTCCGGTGTCCCATCAGAAGCAGTCCGTGTCTTCATCAGATTTCTGTATTCTTCACGGTATGAATGTGGGCTGTGTTCATGCCTGAATGTTTATGTTTCTTCAGAGTTTTCAGTATGCTCTTCTTTTACTACAAGATATAGCTTGACAGAACCTTGTCATCTATTTTGTTCCTCTGGTGAAGCTTTGAGCAGGGTGAGATGAAGAAGTATGCCCTTCATTTGCTCGTACTCTCTCATGTTTTCTCGGTACAATCGCTGAAGATCGTCTGCACCGACCAGCTCGAGAGGTTTTTTCTTGCTCCTGATAACGTGGTGGACGTTCTACAACTGGCTAGACTCTGTGACGCACCAAGGCTCTCGCTCATCTGTACCCGTATGATCGTTGGAGATTTCAAGACCATCTCTCTGTCAGAAGGGTGGAAAGTGATGAGACGGGCCAACCCAAGCCTGGAGCAAGAGCTTCTTGAGTTTCTTGTTGAAGTGGACACAGTGAGTTATCTGAAACAGAGCATCCTAATATGGCTTAATCACTAGTAACTCCACCTCGCAACATCTCAGTTGTTCGAATTACTCGTCTCGCTACATGTTATGTCTATAATCGTCTCGCTATATGTTATGTCTATAATCTTCTACATGACGCACACACTTAGAATGCTTATACCTGCTGTCAGAAAATTGTATAGCTGCACAACTTACTGTCATGGTTCATACTCATCGTTCTTAAAACTGAATTTGACGCAGAGAAGGCAAGAAAGAGCTAAAAGGATGGAGGAAAAGAAGGTTTATCTTCAGTTGTATGAAGCTATGGAAGCTCTTGTTCATATATGCCGAGACGGTTGTAGGACGATTGGCCCCTGGGATCAGAAACTCAAGGGCAGTCAGGTTGTTTGCAAGTTTCCTGCCTGCAAGGGCATCGAGTTGCTCGTGCGCCATTTCTCGGCATGCAAAAAACGTGTGCCTCGTGGCTGCGCCAACTGCAAGCGCATGTGGCAGCTTCTTGAGCTGCATTCTCGAATGTGTTCCACACCAGACACCTGCAGGGTTCCTCTATGCAGGTGAGGTCTTGTCTTTGTTGGTCAGGATCATTTCATTTAGACACACAAGTTTTCTAGGTTAATACAACAGATGTTTGCTTTCATAGCATTTCAGAATATATTTTTAGTACCCCTTTTCCAAAAGGGGCGCCCCTCCTAGCTTCATCTCCATAAACTGAAGGTAGGTGGACTTAGCGGACAGACAAACATCACAATTAAAATTCAGAAGACTAGGGAGAAGAAGCTAACACATCAGATTTCTAGCTGCCTTCCATCTTTTTCTCACTCACCCACCAAATCCCGCAAAAGGAATTGACCGCAATAGGAAATTTACTGTCGTACGCATACCGTGCCACTTCTTCAGCATTTCTGTTATATTCACTTCACGGGTATACTATTTGTACATGTTGCAGGCATTTTAAGGATAAAATATGGCATCGGAGCAAGAAAGAAGAAATCAAATGGAACATATTGGTGTGTAAGGTCCTAGAGAGCAATGCAACAAGCACATCCATCCTAAAAATGAGGAAAACATCATCCTTGATGCCGAATGAAACTTGGCATATAGTTCAACAGTAATAACACAAGCACAGATCTTGTTTACTGCTTCTTTTAGGGAGCTTGGCGGAGTTGAGTAACTACAGTTGTGAATCATCTAGATGATTATGTAGCAGCTACAAATGAAATTGCAGATTTGAGTTATAGATGATGGCGAATGCAGACGGTGCTTTTGCCAGGATCGGCAATCATATGCTGGCAGAGTGCTGGCATCGCGCTTCTACTGACCCCGTCTACTTCTCCTATGTTGCTTGTGCTGCGATCTCCTCGACTGTTTCCTCGCCGCTCTGCAATTCCAGTGGAGATGTTTTAATGTTCATGTGTTAGCCCAAGAACCCCTAGGCGAGCAGTGAGCCTGCATATCGGTGATTACTATGGAGCAGAGAAGAATCATTTACCATTGCATATGGCATTATGTGGAGTATGATAGCTGCGATGCCGAAGGCGTAGATGAATACATTGGCAAAGGTGCCGCTCGGGAGCATCCATACGAGGTGGAGAATCACTAGTAGGGTTACCCCAAGAATCCCCAGGCGAGAACACTAAATTGCTCATGATCTCACCAAAAATACTAGATTGCAGTTGTACTGCATAGGACCAGGAGATAATATTACCCTTGCGCCGTCAATTATGTTGGGAGGGCTCGCTAAGAATTGGGGATTTTGGAAAATTTATCAGATGGGAGAGAAGTTTATAAGAAGAAAAAAATAAGAGGGAGAATGGGGATGATTAGTGTGAGGTTTCAGGCGGTGAACAATGTAGTATTTTCGAAGTCGTACAACGAGGTTGTGTTTTCAGTTGAGGACCAAGTGCAAAGGGAGAAAATTCCGAACAAAAGCTTAAACTCATAAAACCAGGAAATTAGAAATATTTTATACTAAAATTTTATATTTTAATATTAGTTTTCTAATACTACAATCTTAACAAGTACAAGTTTTTATTACTTGGCACATATAATTAAGAATATAACAATATGTCTACATATTAATTATAACATTATTTATTATATAGATGTAACTTATATCACTTGGCAATTGCTTATGTTAAATTTAAATTTTATGTTTGTGAAAAAAGTTTTATCTGAACTATTTTTTGATGATTACATAAATTATAGAGTTTCTCCACATATATATGTGTATGTGTGCATGTATTCATGTGTATTTTAATATTATTAAATTCCATGGAAGAGATCTCTAAGCAATATGACAATTATCTTAATAGTGCATGTAGTGTATTAATAAGTAAACATGTTTGTAGAAATTTCTAGAATATAAATTGACTGGCTTTGCCAGGGTATGCCAACCAATGGTGAGTGTCACATACTCACATATCAAAAAGCAATTGTGAGATTTTGTAGCAATTATGTGATTTTTGGCTCTGTTCTCCCTTTAGTCTTTTTCTAGACTAATTTGAAACTTGTTGCAATCTTTGGTGGGAGTCAAATTTTGTTGCACATATTCCAAAGCCTAGATTCACCAAATCTTTATCCTCTCCTTTGGTAAATCCTAATTCTCGCTTTGGGGAATTGTTCTTTTACTGATGACCCGTTGCGCCAATTGGCGCAGAGATGAACTGCAACCTGCAAGCTGATGTAGGGTGGAAACCCTAGGGCCGATCTTTCATGATTGGAGCAGATCCTATGAAGAACACGAGGGGGAAACACGAGAGGAAACACTCAAGACAACAAGATTCAATTACACATGTGCTAGATCCTCGGAACACAAAGAGATACACGATCCACGATCAACAAAGGACGATACAAGTAGCAAGTTCTTCTCCGTAAGGAGGCCTTGAGGGGGTCTTCCCGTGAGGGGTCTTGAATCCACTTGGGGGATCTTCTCCGAAGAGGCCGTGAACTCCAATGGAGAAGGGTATCAAGTGGATGAGCAAAGCTCTATCTCTCAAATGAGCTAATCCTTTGATAACCCTAATAAGAGGGAGGAGGAGGAGTATATATAGTCTAGTGTCACGAAAGGGTAAGTGGGTTTCGGCCCAAAACGCGGTGCACGCACACGTGTTGGACGTCCGACAACTACCGGTCGTCTGGCGTCTCGAGGGGGCTCGGACGTCCGGTACTTGTCGGAAGTCCGACGTTTCGGCTCTGATCAGGTTGTGTCGGGCGTCCGGTTGGGGTCGGGCGTCCGAGGCGTCGGTCGTCCGGAGGCCACCATACTTCCGACGTTTTGGCTTGGTGAGGGTGTTGCCGGTCTTCCGGAGGAGCTCGTTCGTCCGGGCGCTGGAGGTGTCGGACGTCCGGTCCCTGTCGGTCGTCTGATCGCTAGGGCGTTCATGTCTACTTTGCAACCTTCTTCTTGTCGACTCATGTTGGGCCTCCAAGCGCAAAGTTTTGTAGGACGGTAGAAAATTTCCCTCAAGTGGATGACATAAGGTTTATCAATCTGTGGGAGGCGTAGGATAAAGATGGTCTCTCTCAAACAACCCTGCAACCGAATAACAAAGAATCCCTTGTGTCCCAACACACCCAATACAATGGTAAATTGTATAGGTGCACTAGTTCGGCGAAGAGATGGTGATACAAGTGTAACATGGATGGTAGAAATATATTTTTATAATCTGAATAAATAAAAACAGCAAGGTAACTAGTAACAAAAGTGAGCAAAAACGGTGTTGCAATGCTTGAAAACAAGGCCTAGGGTTCATACTTTCACTAGTGCAAATTCTCTCAATAATGATAACATAATTGGATTATATAACAATCCCTCAACGTGCAACAAAGAATCACTCCAAAGTTCCTATCGCGGAGAACATAAGATGAAATTGCTTGTAGGGTACGAAACCACCTCAAAATTATTCTTTCTGGTCGATCTATTGGGCTATTCATATAAGTGTCACAAACTGCCCTAGAGTTCGTACTAAAATAACACCACATGACACACATCAATCAAACTCAAATGTCACCTAGATACTCCAATGTCACCACAAGTATCCGTGGGTCAATTATACGATATGCATCACACAATCTCAGATTCATAATATTCAATCCAACACAAAGAACTTCAAGAGTATCTCAAGATTTCTATCGGAGAAAGGAATATGAAAAGGCGTACCAACCCCTATGCATAGATTACCCCAATGTCACCACGGGAATCCGCAAGTTGATAACCAAAACATCCCATTGTCACCACGGATATCCCATCGCAAGACATACATCAAGTGCTCTCACATCCAAAGATTCAATCCGACATAACAAAACCTCAAAGGAAAAGATTCAATTCATCACAAGGCAGAGAGGGAAGAACACCATAAGATCCAACTATAATAACAAAGCTCGCGGTACATCAAGATCGTGCCAAATCAAATTGCCATGGTTGTGGATGCCCGGTGTGGATGACTCCTCGGTCAAATTGCCATGGTTGTCCAAGAAGGAGGTGGAAAACGGACATCGGAATGACATCACACTCCAAAGTGTCTTCATATGCTCCGATCTTGAAGGAAACTTGCAGCATATGTTCCACTTGGATAGTGCCGGAGTCACTAAGCCATTGGACCTTGTAGGGGTGGGGATCCTTCATCTTGACCAATTGGAGCTTGGAGCATAGTTCTTCACTCGCCAAGTTATGGCAACTCCCTCCATTGATGATGACCTTCACGGACCTTCCACTGATGCCCGCCTTTGTGTGGAAGAGATGGCATCTTTGGTCTTCGTCTTGTTGATGTTGAAGAGTCAAGACCTTGGAGACAACAAGAGTGGGGCTCGAATCTTTGTCACAAAAGCCTTGATCATCTTCATCTTCATTCACTTGGCGGTGCATGGCCACTTGCGCAATGGCGTCCATTTCCTCTTCACTCATGGAGTCATAGGTTTCGTCATCATTGAGGATCATGGTGCACTTGTTGGTACATTCGAAGGACTTGTGGCCCCGGCCGCCACATGTGAAGCACTTGATTAAACTTGTCTTGATGGTCTCATCGGTTGGAGTAGATGATGATGAAGCTCTTGGCTTGAAGTTTCTTGAAGTAGGAGGACGACTTGAAGTTGACGAAGTCTTCTTGTAACTTGACTTGTCGTTGCTACCTCTTGAGCATGCGTTGGTTTTTCCCTTGAAGAGGAAAGGGTGATGCAGCAAAGTAGCGTAAGTATTTCCCTCAGTTTTTGAGAACCAAGGTATCAATCCAGTAGGAGGCCACACGCAAGTCCCTCGTAGCTACACAAACAAATAAGAACCTTGCAACCAACGCGATAAAGGGGTTGTCAATCCCTTCACAGCCACTTGCAAAAGTGAGATCTGATAGAGATGATAATATTTTTGGTATTTTTATGATAAAGACTGAAAGTAAAGATTGCAAAGTAAAAATAGATTGGAAACTTATATGAAGGAAAATAGACCCGGGGGCCATAGGTTTCACTAGTGGCTTCTCTCAAGATAGCATAAGTATTACGGTGGGTGAACAAATTACTGTCGAGCAATTGATAGAAAAGTGCATAATTATGAGAATATCTAGGCATGATCATGTATATAGGCATCACGTCCGCGCCAAGTAGACCGACTCCTGCCTGCATCTACTACTATTACTCCACACATCGACCGCTATCCAGCATGCATCTAGAGTATTAAGTTCATAAGAACAGAGTAACACATTAGGCAAGATGACATGATATAGAGGGATAAACTCAAGCAATATGATATAAACCCCATCTTCTTATCCTCGATGGCAATAATACAATACGTGTCGTTTCCCCTTCTGTCACTGGGATCGAGCAACGCAAGATTGAACCCAAAGCTAAGCACTTCTCCCATTGCAAGAAAGATCAATCTAGTAGGCCAAACCAAACTGATAATTCGAAGAGACTTGCAAAGATAAAAAATCATACATAAAAGAATTCAGAGGAGATTCAAATATTGTTCATAGATAATCTTGATCATAAACCCACAATTCATCGGATCTCGACAAACACACCGCAAAAGAGTTACATCGAATAGATCCCCAAGAAGATCGAGGAGAACTTTGTATTGAGACCCAAAGAGAGAGAAGAAGCCATCTAGCTAATAGCTATAGACCCGAAGGTCTGTGGTAAACTACTCACACATCATCGGAGAGGCTATGGTGTTGATGTATAAGCCCTCCATGATTGATTCCCCCTCCGGCGGAGCGCCGAAAAAGGCCCCAAGATGGGATCTCATGGGTACAGAAGGTTGCGGCGGTGGAAATAGGGTTTCGTGGTGCTCCTGGATGTTTTCGGGGTACATGGGTATATATAGGAGGAAGAAGTAGGTCGGTGGAGCTACGAGGGGCCCACGAGGGTGGGGGCGCGCCTAGGGGGCAGGCGTGCCTACCTGCCTCGTGGCCTCCTTGTTGATTTCTTGACGTCCACTCCAAGTGCTATGGGTCACGTTTGTTCCAAAAATCACGCTCCCGAAGGTTTCATTCCGTTTGGACTCCGTTTGGTATTCCTTTTCTGCGAAACACTGAAATAGGCAAAAAAACAGCAATTTGCACTGGGCCTTGGGTTAGTAGGTTAGTCCCAAAAATAATATAAAAGTGTATAATAAAGCCCATTAAACATCCAAAACAGAATATATAATAGCATGGAACAATAAAAAATTATAGATACGTTGGAGACGTATCAAGCATCGCCAAGCTTAATTCCTGCTCGTCCTCGAGTAGGTAAATGATAAAAACAGAATTTTTGATGTGGAATGCTTCCTAACATATTTCTCAATGTAATTTTCTTTATTGTGGCATGAATGTTCAGATCCGAAAGATTCAAGATAAAAGTTTAATATTGACATAAAAATAATAATACTTCAAGCATACTAACTAAGCAATCATGTCTTCTCAAAATAACATGGCCAAAGAAAGTTCATCCCTACAAAATCATATAGTTTGGTCATGCTCCATTTTCGTCACACAAGAATGCTCTCATCATGCACAACCCCGATGACAAGCCAAGCAATTGTTCATACTTTAGTAATCTCAAACTTTTTTCAACTTTCACGCAATACATGAGCATGAGCCATGGATATAGCACTATGGGTGGAATGGAATATAATGATGGGGGTTATGTGGAGAAGACAAAAAAGGAGAAAGTCTCACATTGACGCGGCTAATCAACGGGCTAGGGAGATGCCCATCAAATGTCAATGCAAGGAGTAGGGATTGCCATGCAACGGATGCACTAGAGCAAATAAATGTATGAAAGCTCAACAAAAGAAACTAAGTGGGTGTGCATCCAACTTGCTTGCTCATGAAGACCTAGGGCATTTGAGGAAGCCCATTGTTGGAATATACAAGCCAAGTTCTATAATAAAAAAATTCCCACTAGTATATGAAAGTGACAAAACAAGAGACTCTCTATCATAAAGATCATGGTGCTACTTTCAAGCACAAGTGTGGAAAAAGGATAGTAGCATTGTCCCTTTTTATTTCTTCTTTTTATTTCTCTTTTTTCTTCTTTTTTTTCTTTCTTTTTTCTTTTTTTCTTTTTTTGGGCCTTCTTTTTTTGGTCTTTCTCTTTTTTTGGGACAATGCTCTATTAATGATGATCATCACACTTTTATTTATTTACAACTCGATACTAGAACAAAATATGACTATATGAATGCCTCCGGCGGTGTACCGGGATGGGCAATGAATCAAGAGTGACATGTATGAAATTATATGCATGGTGGCTTTGCCACAAATACGATGTCAACTACATGATCATGCAAGGCAATATGACAATGATGAAGCGTGTCATAATAAACGGAACGGTGGAAAGTTGCATGGCAATATATCTCGGAATGACTATGGAAATGACATAATAGGTAGGTATGGTGGCTGTTTTGAGGAAGATATAAGGAGGTTTACGTGTGATAGAGCGTACCGTATCACGGGGTTTGGATACACCGGCGAAGTTTGCACCAACTCTCAAGGTGAGAAAGGGCAATGCACGGTACCGAAGAGGCTAGCAATAATGGAAGGTTGAGAGTGCGTATAATCCATGAACTCAACATTAGTCATAAAGAACTCACATACTTATTACAAAAATCTACAAGTCATCAAAAACCAAGCACTATGCGCATGCTCCTAGGGGGATAGATTGGTAGCAAAAGACCATCGCTCGTCCCCGACCGCCACTCATAAGGATGACAATCAAAGAACACCTCATGTTTCAAATTTGTTATTCAACGTTTACCATACGTGCATGCTACGGGACTTGCAACCTTCAACACAAGTATTTCTCAAATTCACAACTACTCTACTAGCACAACTTTAGTATCACTATCTCCATATCTCAAAACAATCATCAAGTATCAAACTTCTCTTAGTATTCAATGCACTTATATGAAAGTTTTTATTATATCCATCTTGGATGCCTATCATATTAGGACTAATTTTATAGCCAAAGCAAATTACCATGCTGTTCTAAAGGACTCTCAAAATAATATAAGTGAAGCATGAGAGATCAATAATTTCTATAAAATAAAACCACCACCGTGCTCTAAAAGATATAAGTGAAGCACTAGAGCAAAATTGTTTAGCTCAAAAGATATAAGCGAAGCACATAGAGTATTCTAATAAATTCCGATTAATGTGTGTCTCTCCCAATAGGTGTGTACAGCAAGGATGATTGCGGTGAACTAAAAAGCAAAGACTCAAATCATACAAGACGCTCCAAGCACAACACATATCATGTGGTGAATAAAAATATAGCTTCAAGTAAAGTTACCGATGGACGAAGACAAAAGAGGGGATGCCTTCCGGGGCATCCCCAAGCTTAGGCTTTTTGGTGTCCTTGGATTTTACCTTGGGGTTCCTTGGGCATCCCCAATCTTAGGCTCTTGCCACTCCTTGTTCCATAATCCATCAAATCTTTACCCAAAACTTGAAAACTTCACAACACAAAACTTAACAGAAAATCTCGTGAGCTCCGTTAGCGAAAGAAAAAAAAACACCACTTCAAGGTACTTTAATGAAATCATTCTTTATTTATATTGGTGTTAAACCTACTGTATTCCAACTTCTCTATGGTTCATAACCTCCGATACTAGCCATAGATTCATCAAAATAAGCAAACAACACACGAAAAACAGAATCTGTCAAAAACAGAACAGTCTGTAGTAATCTGTATCAAACGCATACTTATGGAACTACAAAAATTCTAAAATAAATTTCTGGACGTGAGGAATTTATATATTAATCATATTCAAAAAGAATCAACTAAATAGCACTCTCCAGTAAAAAGTTGTAGCTAATTTCGTGAGCGCTAAAGTTTCTGTTTTTTACAGCAAGATCAAAAAGACTTTATCCAAGTCTTCCCAAAGGTTCTACTTGCACAAACACTAATTAAAACATGAAAACACATCTAAACAGAGTCTATATGATTATTACTAAACATAAACAAAAATCAAGAAACAAAAATAAAATTCGGTTGCCTCCCAACAAGCGCTATCGTTTAACGCCCCTAGCTAGGCATAAAGGCAATGCTATATCTAGGTATTGTCATCTTTGGCATGCAATCCATAAGTAGCTATCATAATAGATTCATAAGGTAGTTTAATTTTATTTCTCTGAAAATGTTCCATGCCTTTCCTTAACGGAAATTGGAATCTAATATTCCCTTCTTTCATATCAATAATTGCACTAATCGTTCTAAGGAAAGGTCTACCAAGAATAATAGGACATGAAGGATTGCAATCTATATCAAGGACAATGAAACCTACGGGCACATAACTCCTATTTGCAACAATAAGAACATCATTAATTCTTCCCATAGGTTTCTTAATGGTGGAATCCGCAAGGTGCAAGTTTAAAGAACAATCATCAAATTCACGGAAACCTAACATATCACACAAAGTTTTTGGAATCGTGGAAACACTAGCACCCAAATCACACAAAGCATAGCATTCATGATCTTTAATTTTAATTTTAATGGTAGTTTCCCACTCATCATAAAGTTTTCTAGGGATAGAAACTTCCAATTCAAGCTTTTCTTTATAATATTGCATTAAAGCATCAACGATATGTTTGGTAAAAGCCTTATTTTGACTATAAGCATGGGGAGAATTTAGCACATATTGCAACAAGGAAATACAATCTATTAAAAAATAATTATCATAATGAAATTCCTTCAAATCCAAAATAGTGGGTTCATTGCTATGTAAAGTTTTGACCTCTTCAATCCCACTTTTACCAATTTTTGCATCAAGATCTAAAAACTCCGAATCATTGGGACGCCTTTTAACTAAAGTTGACTCATCTCCAGTCCCATCATTATCAAGATTCATATATCAAAATAAAGATTTAATAGGAGACACATCAATCACTTTTAGATCTTCATCCTTATTATCATGAAAACTAGAAGAACACACTTTCTCAAAGCAATCTTTTTTAGCACGCATCCTAGCGGTTCTTTCTTTGCACTCATCAATGGAAATTCTCATAGCCTTGAGAGACTCATTGATATCATGCTTAGGTGGAATAGATCTAAGTTTCAAAGAATCAACATCAAGAGAAATTCTATCCACGTTCCTAGCCAACTCATCAATCTTAGGCAATTTTTCTTCAAGCAAAGCATTGAAATTCTTTTGAGAAATCATAAATTCTTTAACACTAGTCTCAAAATCAGAGGGCATCTAATTAAAATTTCCATAAGAGTTGTTGTAGGAATTACCATAATTATTAGAGGAATTACTAGGATACGGCCTAGGATTAAAGTTTCCTCTATAAGCGTTGTTACCAAAATTGTTCCTACCAACAAAATTCACATCCATAGATTCATTATTATTCTCAATCAAAGTAGACAAAGGCATATCATTGGGATCAGAAGAAACACTCTTATTAGCAAACAATTTCATAAGTTCATCCATCTTTCCACTCAAAATATTAATCTCTTCAATTGCATGCACCTTTTTACTAGTAGATCTTTCAGTGTGCCATTGAGAATAATTAACCATAATATTATCTAGGAGTTTAGTAGCTTCTCCTAAAGTGATTTCCACAAAAGTGCCTCCCGAGGCCGAATCTAAAAGATTTCTAGAAGCAAAATTCAACCCGGCATAATTTTTTTGTATAATCATCCATAGATTCAAACCATGTGTAGGGCAATTACGTATCATTAATTTCATTCTCTCCCAAGCTTGTGCAACATGTTCATGATCAAATTGCTTAAAATTCATAATATCGTTTCTAAGAGAGAAGATCTTAGCAGGAGGAAAATACTTAGAGATAAAAGCATCTTTGCACTTATTCCAAGAATCAATACTATTTTTAGGCAAAAACGGAAACCAAGATTTAGCACGATCTCTAAGCGAAAAAGGAAATAGCTTCAATTTAACAATATCATTGTCCACATCTTTCTTGTTTTACATATCACACAAATCAACAAAGCTATTTAGATGGGTAGCGGCATCTTCACTAGGAAGGCCGGCGAATGGATCTTTTATGACAAGATTCAGCAAAGCAACATTTTTCACAAGATTCAGCATCGGTAAGAGGAGCAATCGGAGTGCTAAGAAAATCATTGTTGTTGGTATTGGCAAAGTCACACAATTTACTATTATCTTGAGCCATCGAGACAAGCAAGCAATCCAACACACAAGCAAACAAGAAGCAAGCAAAAAGAGACGAACGGAAAGAGAGGGCGAATAAAACGGCAAGGGTGAAGTGGGGAAGAGGAAAACGAGAGGCAAATGGCAAATAATGTAATGCGAGGGATAAGAGTTTGTGATGGGTACTTGGTATGTCTTGACTTGTGCGTAGACTCCCCGGCAACGGCGCCAGAAATCCTTCTTGCTACCTCTTGAGCATGCGTTGGTTTTTCCCTTGAAGAGGAAAGGGTGATGCAGCAAAGTAGCGTAAGTATTTCCCTCAGTTTTTGAGAACCAAGGTATCAATCCAGTAGGAGGCCACACGCAAGTCCCTCGTACCTACACAAACAAATAAGAACCTTGCAACCAACGCGATAAAGGGGTTGTCAATCCCTTCACGGCCACTTGCAAAAGTGAGATCTGATAGAGATGATAATATTTTTGGTATTTTTATGATAAAGACTGAAAGTAAAGATTGCAAAGTAAAAATAGATTGGAAACTTATATGAAGGAAAATAGACCCGGGGGCCATAGGTTTCACTAGTGGCTTCTCTCAAGATAGCATAAGTATTACGGTGGGTGAACAAATTACTGTCGAGCAATTGATAGAAAAGTGCATAATTATGAGAATATCTAGGCATGATCATGTATATAGGCATCACGTCCGCGCCAAGTAGACCGACTCCTGCCTGCATCTACTACTATTACTCCACACATCGACCGCTATCCAGCATGCATCTAGAGTATTAAGTTCATAAGAACAGAGTAACACATTAGGCAAGATGACATGATATAGAGGGATAAACTCAAGCAATATGATATAAACCCCATCTTTTTATCCTCGATGGCAATAATACAATACGTGTCGTTTCCCCTTCTGTCACTGGGATCGAGCAATGCAAGATTGAACCCAAAGCTAAGCACTTCTCCCATTGCAAGAAAGATCAATCTAGTATGCCAAACCAAACTGATAATTCGAAGAGACTTGCAAAGATAAAAAATCATACATAAAAGAATTCAGAGGAGATTCAAATATTTTTCATAGATAATCTTGATCATAAACCCACAATTCATCGGATCTCGACAAACACACCGCAAAAAGAGTTACATGGAATAGATCTCCAAGAAGATCAAGGAGAACTTTGTATTGAGATCCAAAGAGAGATAAGAAGACATCTAGCTAATAACTATGGACCCGAAGGTCTGTGGTAAACTACTCACACATCATCGGAGAGGCTATGGTGTTGATGTAGAAGCCCTCCGTGATTGATTCCCCCTACGGCGGAGCGCCGAAAAAGGCCCCAAGATGGGATCTCACGGGTGCAGAAGGTTGCGGCGGTGGAAATAGGGTTTCGTGGTGCTCCTGGATGTTTTCGGGGTACATGGGTATATATAGGAGGAAGAAGTAGGTCGGTGGAGCTACGAGGGGCCCACGAGGGTGGGGGGCGCGCCTCCCTGCCTCGTGGCCTACTCGTTGATTTCGTGACGTCCACTCCAAGTCCTCTGGATCACGTTTGTTCCAAAAATCACGCTCCCGAAGGTTTCATTCCGTTTGGACTCCGTTTGGTATTCCTTTTCTGCGAAACACTGAAATAGGCAAAAAAATAGCAATTTGCACTGGGCCTTGGGTTAGTAGGTTAGTCCCAAAAATAATATGAAAGTGTATAATAATGCCCATTAAACATCCAAAACAGAATATATAATAGCATGGAACAATAAAAAATTATAGATACGTTGGAGATGTATCAGTCATCGTTGCTTGGTGAAGCTTTTGTCGAGGTTGGAGTCATTGTAGTCGTTGAAGCTTGGTTGTAGGAGGAGCCGTGGGTCTTGGAAGCGAACTTGCCATACTTGAAGTCATCTTGCACTTGATGTTCGCCTTGGTAGCTTGGTGCACTAGATCGATGAGGTTGGAGTAAGGTTGGAAGTCGGCGATTATCTTGATAGGATGATTGAGTCCATTCAATAAACACGCCATAGTTTGCTCATCATCTTCCGTGACATTGGCTCTTATCATGGCAATCTCCATTTCCTTGTAGTACTCTTCAACACTCTTTGTTCCTTGCTTGAGGAGTTGTAGTCGCTTGAATAGGTCAGAGTATAGTATGTTGGCACAAAGCGCGCTCTCATGACATCCTTCATTTGATCCCATGTTGTGATGG
The DNA here is from genome assembly GCF_018294505.1 of Triticum aestivum. Classification (NCBI taxonomy): domain Eukaryota; kingdom Viridiplantae; phylum Streptophyta; class Magnoliopsida; order Poales; family Poaceae; genus Triticum; species Triticum aestivum. The sequence goes on along the minus strand of NC_057802.1, from coordinate 510,903,707 downwards.
GTGGTTCACCTCTTGCCTCGCCGCGCTCAAGGACTTGCTCCCACCAAATGAGGACATAGTCTTGGAATTCAAGGGATGCCATGGCGATCTTATTCTCTTCCTCATAGTTGTGCAAACGAAAAATCTTGTTGACTTTCAATGCCCATGAAAGGTACTCTTCGGGATCATTGCTTTCGGTGAACTTGGGCATGGTGAACTTGAGCTTGCCGTAGCGTTGCTCTTCATTGTGTTGGGGTCGAGGGTGATGACGTCCTTGACGAGGATGATTGTCTCCCTCAACTTGCTCTTGGCGTGGAGGATTCCCATTGTCTTGTTGCTCTTGGAGAACTTGGGATTCTTGTCGAGCTTGTGGGACTTGTGGAGCTTGTCGGTGCAATCGGTGCTTGATAGTTCCTCTCTTGAATTTCGCCGTGAAGTGCTTCTTCTTGTTCGCTCGTTTGACCATTGCGGTCGGCGATGGCGCGACTTGTGTCGTGGAGGGCACATTGCGCCTCAAGTGCTTGGGCTTCATGCCATTGTTGTTGTTGACGGAGCGCTTCGGCGTCTTGCTCTTCTTGGTGTTTGCGTGCTCGCTCTTCCTCTTGTTGGCGTTGGCGTTGCCTTTCTTGTGCTTGCGCAAAGGTAGCTTGATTTTGACGATGACGATATTCTTGCGCTAGAAGTTGCTCTTGAGGACCGGTTCCGTGTATAGGATTGCGGTTTGCTTGACGGTCGTGTCGCGCAGCTCGACGAAGAGTGTTCGATGTTGGTGTACTTGAGCCGGAGATGGTGTCGTCGGAGTGTCGACTCGAGCGGCTTCGTCTGGAATATGACGAAGTGGTAGAAGAGCGGTTGACCAACAAAGCACGAATCTCGTCCATTCTTGCATTGTTCTCTTGTTTTTGTTCATCGAGCTTGTTGTCGAAGTAATCTCTTGTACGTTGCTCAGAGAGGCGCAAGTCGGTGGCGAGATTGTCGATGCGGTCGCTCAATGCTTGTTGTTCTTGATACAAAGCTCGTTGTGCACCGAAGAGGTGATTCTTGGTGACGTAGATGTTCGGGTCGTTGTCTTGCTCGAGGAAGAGTGGGTTGGTAGAAGATCTTGGCCTATCCATCATTCCAAGCAAATATGTGAGTGGGAGAAAGAGAAGAACTATACCAAATGTACCTTGACCAATGTTGAAGATGGATCAATGATCACTCAAATGATGTAACAAGGAAATAGCACAATTGGTACCAATTCTTGTCGGTTCTCACACCTACACAAGTAAAAGCCTTTGGTGGAGCTTGGTGAGGGTGGTGACACAAAATTTATGCAATTGTTAGTAAGACTCAATAATGTTGAAAAAGATTCGCAATTCGCAAATGCAACAAGTAGACCAATAGCAATATGTGGCACACGGAAACACACACACACACAAACGGATAAATGGAGTCGTGCAATCAAAAATGAGCTCAAAATATGGAATCCACGAAAAATGCTCTTGTTGCACAACACTAGGGAGACGCTAGCACGATTTCTCAATAGGCGGATACGAGACTTGTGCACAACCTACAAAGCAAAAATGCAACAACTTCTATCCCAAGTATGCGATATGTATGGTATTCGTATGATATGATCCAAGATGATCGAGTATGACAATCTTAATGTAGTATGATGCTATGGTTCTTGCTTAAAAGCTCTTTGCTTATCTCTCTCTTTTGCTTAAAAGCTTGTTTGGCTCTTTCTCTTTTGAGCTCTTTTGTTGGCCACTTATGCAAAACTTCACGAACCAAGCTAGCAATTGTGTATATGCTATGAAAACCTTGTGACACAAGAGATAATACCAAGATATAGACACCAAGATGATGGTATATGCAATGATCACTAATGTGCACAAGTAACGTTGCGGCAATACTCAAATGGCTAATCTCGATAGGAAAGGTACGCAAAATGGGCTATGGGGTTATCAATGCAATGGCAAGGAGTACACAAAGTGCCGTAGAGGTTACCGTCCTTGCTTACGGTTGAGGGTGTCAAAATTGTTGAGCGGTCGATGTCGATGACGAAGATGAGCGGTGGTGATTGCGAAGTCGAACCGTCCCTAAGTAGCCGAACATGTTAGGAAACGGAAACCGCAACTCAAATTCTCAAAGAACAAAACGTGTCAAAATTTGTCGGAGTGTGTAACGGGTAAGCGATGGTGGTTGTGGAAAACAGAGGTGGTTTGATAAGTGTGGTTGTCGGAGTGTTGGAGCGGACAGTGGTATTGGGGTGCGTATGCGGAGGTGGAAATGGTGGTTGAACTAAAAAAAATTCAGTTTCGTCAAGGAACGTCGGACGTCCGGTGGTGCTCGGACGACCGGTACTCGTCGGACGTCCGGTCGCTGTCGGACGTCCGGTCGCTGTCGGACGTCCGGTGCCTAGGCGATTTCGGGCACGGGATGAACTCGAATTTTAGAGGTGGAGGTGGCAAAATTGGTCGAATTTGGGCGATTTTATGGATGGAAATGGGGAAATGATGGGGGAAAGCTAGATCCATTTGAGGCAAAGCAAATCCACGGATCAAATCCAACAAAACTTCATCAAAACCAACAAATCACAAAAAAATTGGGGGGCTATTTTTGTGGGGATTTTCGAAATTAGGACGAAATCAACAAAATTAGGCTAGAAAACAATGGTAGGGGCTCCAAAGTCGTGATCAACCTAGGCTCATGATACCAAGATGATGTAGGGTGGAAACCCTAGGGCCGATCTTTCACGATTGGAGCGGATCTTATGAAGAACACGAGGGGGAAACACGAGGGGAAACACGAGAGGAAACATTCAAGCCAACAAGATTCGATTACACATGTGCTAGATCCTCGGAACACAAAGAGATACACGATCCACAATCAACAAAGGACGATACAAGTAGCAAGTTCTTCTCCGTAAGGAGGCCTTGAGGGGGGTCTTCCCGTGAGGAGTCTTGAATCCACTTGGGGGGTCTTCTCCGAAGAGGTCATGAACTCCAATGGAGAAGGGTGTCAAGTGGATGAGCAAAGCTCTATCTCTCAAATGAGCTAATCCTTTGCTAACCCTAATAAGAGGGAGGAGGAGGAGTATATATAGTCTAATGTCACGAAAGGGTAAGTGGGCTTCGGCCCAACACGCCGTGCACGCACAGGTGTCGGACGTCCGACAGCTACCGATCGTCTGGCGTCTTGAGGGGGCTCGGACGTCCGGTACTTGTCGAAAGTCCGACGTTTCGGCTCTGATCAGGTTGTGTCGGGCGTCCGGTCGGGGTCGGACGTCCGGGGCGTCAGTCGTCCGGAGGCCACCATACTTCCGACGTTTTGGCTCGGTGAGGGTGGTGCCAGTCGTCCGGGCGTTGGAGGTGTCGTATGTACAGTCCCTGTCGGTCGTCCGATCGCTGGGGCGTGCGTTGGCTGGGACTTGGGTTGGTCGGCTGGTGCCTCCAGGCGTCGGGCGTCCGAGAGGTGTCGGTCGTCCGGTGGCTGGAGAGTTTCTGGCAGCTCCTCTTCTTGTTCCTTGTACTTGGTGTCCTCGCCGTCTTGTCCATTGGTTGTAGCTGTCCCGTGGCTTCCCTCCAACTACCTAATCACACATAGGGTTTCCGCTTGAGGTAGTAGCCATGTCTCATATGCAGAAAGTGATAGTTCGGAGAGGAGCGAGTTCACCTTATCTTCGATAGCCTTTGCTCGAGCCCTTGTCATTGGTCCAAGTGGTGTAGGTAGGTCCATGAGGATGATCTTGGGATGCTCCGCATCACAAGCTAAGCAAACTATATGAAACATTAAATGGAAGTCAAGTGAACTATTTAAGAGACCAACTAACCAACTACAACTCCGAAGTTAAATGAACCATTTGAACATAAAATGGAAGTTAAGTAAACTGTTTCAAGAGACCAACTGTAGCCATTGGCCCAAGACCAATTGCAGCAAAGAAAAGAAGCTCCCACAAGTTCGACCCGGAAGCAACGAAATCCTCCAATGTGGTAAGTTGCCGAGAACAACTCGGATGTGTCCGGTTTTTTGACCTAAAGGGCAGTGAAATTCCGTCGCCCTGTTAGCATCGTCGGAGAAGGGGTTTGCCTTCTCATATGCCTTAGTCAAAGGTGTTCTTTGCATGGGGGCGTTGGCCAGTGCTGCCCCTACCCGGTTCGTGTGGGCATGCACGTGCCTTGCTCGATTCTACATGGTTCCTGGATCCGAATGCCGGGCAGGTGTGCCGTGTTTTTCCTCTCAGCTATTTACAAATTTATGTTCGTACTGCATTTCCATTTGCCTTGCAAATTGGAAAACAGAAGTTATGAACTATTTGAAACATAAAATAAAAGTTACAACGGAGTACTGGCATGGCTGAAGTTTTACATGGTAAATTACACATGCATTGTTTTGCATCCCACAACATTGTGCATCTTTTTTTGGGGGGATAATACGTATTACTCGAAATCAAGAATTACAGTCATGACTGACAATGTCGAGAAGTTCATTTGGACCAGACCCACACAACAGTTCGGCATTGTGATCTTCCAAAATTTGCCAGAAAGTGGCTAGCATAATTTTTGTGGAACCAGCATGAGTAATACAAGAAATACGCTCGATCAAACTTTCTTTGATCTCCTTTATCAGAAAGGCATATTTTGACCTATTAGTATCTCCGCTTTGCACCATCTTGACTGCTTCCAGACTATCTGATTCTATATCGATTGGTCGGTTGCTCCACTGCAATGCAAGCATGAGTCCTCCTGTATAGCAAGAATTTCAGTATCTAGGACATCATCACAGTCAAATAAATACCTGCACGAGCTAAAGATAATACTGCCTCCATCATCTCTCAAGATCATTCCTATTCCAGCGACCCCATTCGAAACAGACCCATCTATGTTCAGCTTCACACGTCCAACCATTGGTGGTTCCCATAGGCTAAGGGCCGGACACGTAACGTTGTGTGTGGGTGCTAACAGAGGGAAGCATACTTGAGCTGGGTACTTGCCTTTAGTGTGGTCCATCGTCGGATCAGTAGCAATAGAATTCAGTGAGGCAATATAGCTAGTTCACAATATTGACATTGTGCATCTATACGTACAGATGATCTTTGCACCAATTGACGCAGAGACCAACTACATCCAAGAAGTTAACTGAACTATTTGGAACATAAAATGCAAGTTAAGTGAACTAATTAAAGAGATGAACTGCAACCATTGGCACAAAGTCATTTATCGTAAATGGTCTTCAAGTGATTATATTTATATCGTGTCTATATCCGCCATGTATATCTACCAAGGATAAAAGCCCATCTCCTTCTTTCATCGGGCAGAGCAACCTGACACCCGAGTCCATAGAAGGGGCAAGCACACACCCCATGACACACTGACCCTGGCTGGATGTCGTGTGTTGGGATGTCTGCCCGGATTCTCCACGCCATGTTTACCGAGATCGCCTATTTTGGCATGTCTACCTGGCCTTGGGGCGTTGCGGCTTGGACGGTTGGCGTGTACGCCCCACTTGCTCGTGTTCGTGCTTCTTCCATGTCTCGTGAGACTTCTGGTCGGTTCGCCACGGCTTCTACGGTACCGGTTCATTTTGCGTTGGGTAAAAATGTGGTTGATATCAGCGGCGAAGCTACGTGTTAGCTGTGGGGTCAACTGACCCCACAGTTTTTTTGAAAATAAGCCTAAAACACTGTTCAGTTACTGTTCATAATAAAGAAGAAAAATCCAAAATATACCATTGACCCCACAGATACCTAGAGCGAAGCAAGAACGCAAGTCAGCGGCAGTCCACACAGTGCCACGCCTTTCAAGAATGTTCATATATGCCGAGACGGATGTAGGACGATTGGTCCCTGGGATCAGAAACTCGAGGGCCGTCAGGTTGTTTGCAAGTTTCCTGCCTGCAAGGGCATCGAGTTGCTGGTGCGTCATTTCTTGGCATGCAAAATGCGGGTGCCGCGTGGCTGCGCCGACTGCAAGCGCATGTGGCAGCTTCTTGAGCTGCATTCGCGAATGTGTTCCATACCGGGCACCCGCAGGGTTCCTCTATGCAGGTGAGGTCTTGCCTTTGTTACTTAAGTTCATTTCATTCAGACACACAAGTGTTTTTTAGGTTACTACAGAAGCTGTTTGCTGTCATCTCCATATGTTCTTTTTCAAAAAGGGTGCCCCTCCCAGCTTCATCTCCATAAGTTGAAGGTGGGGAGCACTTACAAACAGATTTGGAGGAACAGTCATAAAAAATATAGCAATTAAAATCCAGAAAAACAGGGAAGAAGATGCTGCACACATACACACAAACAGATTTCTAATTGCCTTCCAACTTTTCTTCATTCGTCCACCATATGTCCCACAAAAGAATATTGACCACACTAGAAAAAATTACAACAGTACTCATATCATGCCACTTCTTCAACATTTCTGCTATATTCACTTCATTGGTATACTACTGTACATGTTGCAGGCATTTCAAGGATAAAATGCGGGCATCGGAACAAGCAAGAAGATATCAAATGAAAACTATTAGTGTGTAAGGTTCTAGAGAGCCGAGGAACAATCAGTTCAATCCTAAAAGGGGGCAAAATCTAATCCCTGAAGCCAACTGTAACGCGATGTGTAGTTCAGCGGCAATTATGCGAACACAGAACATGGTTACTGGGTATTTGGCTGATCATGGTTACTGGTTAATGCGAACACAGATCACAGTTTTGAAGTAGCCTGCGCTTCTATTGACCCCATCTACTTCTGGTCTGTTGCTGCGATCTCCTCAGGCTTGTCCTCCCCAAGAAACAGGCTCTGTATTTCAACAGAAATGGGTTAAGTGTAGAGAAGAACAGATGTGCTAGGTGTAATGAGCATTGGTGTAGAGTAGAGCAGAATTACTTACCGTGTACCATGACATAAGGTGAAACACGACCGCCCCAACCCCCAACACCCAGAAGAGTATGGTGGTGCAGGTGTCCCCGGGGAGCGCGCAACAAACGTGCAACATGAGTAGTGCCGCTAAACCGAGCAAGCCGAGACGGCCGGTGTGCCTGCACACCGCCTGCTCGAAGGCCGACCTCCCGTGGAGTCCACACAGGACCCCGACGCTCACCAGCACCCAAATGAATCCAAAACTCAGCAGGACGAAGCTCTTGTAGGTGTCCCTGAAGTCCTTGAGGAGCTCGACAGTGCAGGGATAGAGCGAAAGGGACCCAAACAGCAAGAACCCGAAAGTGCCGATCACCTTCTCGACGCCAACTGAGTCGAGCTGTCATTGGGAATCAGAGAAGGAAAGTGAATATATTATTGCTGCGCCATGTACAGAAATAATTTTGCTAGGCAGGCAGTGTAGTCAAGGGCCGAAAACAATCAAACAAAATTAAGTACAATGTAGGTAGCTGCATTATCACAAGGGTTAAGTGTGGTCATTTCAACATCAGTCTTAGTTTCATGGACAACATGCAAAATGACATGTAACTGTAAGGACAAGGAACACCAATTTTCATACAATTAATTCCCTAAAAATTTATCATATGATTACTACATCAGCAGTAAGAACCATAAAACATTGCTCTATCGAACTCCTCTTTACTTTTTCCCTTGTACTTATTTGCTTATGTTTGTTCCAAGAGTTAGCAAGTATGTATGTCTGGCAATATGCCTGATACTTATGTTCAGAAGGTTGTTGGACTTGTGGCTGACTATTTCAGTGATGGTATACTGCAATGCCTTTTGCGCTTTCTGGGTCATGCAAACTTGTTAAACAATACATAAAATCATTTGGGTCGGCATATTGTATTCATGAAAAGATTTCCGCAGATTACAATGTCTGAAGTAAATTGTCAACAAACCAAGAGAATGTTTATTGTTTAGCAATATTTCCAAGATCTTATTATGGGAGCTAGTTTCTTGATTCTGCCAACAGCAAAACAACAGTACAAGATTATCCCACGGAACACTTCATACCAGTAAAAATTTATCTCACATGGAAAATGTACTACTAATTTCGCCTCTTTCCCCTCCTTTTCCAAGATTATCACAAGAACCGGAATAGCAAGAAAATGTACTACTAATTTCAGCTCGTTCCCCTCTTTCTCCAAGATTATCCCAATAACCAGAGTAGCAGGAAAATGTACTACTAAACTTTGCATCTTTCCCCTGTTTCTCCAAGATTATCCCAAGAACATCCCATGGAAAATGTACTACTAATTCCCGCACTCTTTTCCAAGAACACCCCAAGAAGTACGGGAGTAGCGACAGAAGCACTAGGACGTACCGGTGCGCCCTTCTGACCGATCTCCTTCGGCGCCCACTTCATCAACTTGCTAAACCAATCGCATCCCCGGGGCGGAGCGGAGACCGGAAGCTCCTCGATCTTTCGCCACGGCCTGAGATAAGCCCACCATGAGGAGGTCGCGCTCGGTCCGCAGGCGACGATGGCGGAGGAGTCGAGGTCTTCCCGGTGTCGCTGGAGGGGGAGGAGATCCGGCCCGTCCTCTCGCCGGAGCGCTCGCCGGAGCGCTCGCTCCGTAGGAGGGGCGAGTCCATCAGACTGTCATCGTCCATGGTCAGCAAGAAAGAAGCACCGGGCCGGCTGCGATTTGGGGGCAGGGAGTCGTCGTAATGGGATTGGGGGGAACAGAATAGAGTCTGGAGAGATGATTGGAGGGGATTATATAGGAGGAAGGAGGGGATGATGATCTGGGTGGGGGTCGTTGGTCTTTCTGTTGCTTCCTCCCCGCCTACATTCGTCGTGAGTTCTAGATTTCCAGTGTACTCTGCTGCCTGTGTGTGGCTTGTTTCTTTTTTCTTTTCTTTTTCTTTTTTTATAATTTTTTAACACAATACAGACTCAAACGCTAATACATACGCGGATACACTCACCCCTATAAACGCACACACGCACACCCTACCTCTGTGAGGACCTTCGAGAGACTTAGCCGGCATATCATCTTAAGATTTACGAAACCGTAGGCGTCTCGTCGTCGACGGTGAAAGGATCGGTATGGTTGAAATTTTTAGCTTTTCTTTACCAAATTAAACTTAGAATCAAAATAGGTTGTCTAGATATGCAACTAGATGAGCAACCTATATGATGCAATAACAACAAGCACACAAGCAAGCAATGGATACAACACAAAATAAGCTTGCACAAGTAAAGGTAAAAGATAACTAAGAATGGAGCCGGTGGAGACGAGGATGTGTTACCGAAATTCCTTCCCTTTGAGAGGAAGTACGTCTCCATTGGAGCGGTGTGGAGGCACAATGCTCCCCAAGAAACCAGTAGGGCCACCGTATTCTCCTCACGCCCTCACATAATGCAAGATGTCGTGATTCCAGTATTGGTGCCCTTGGTGGAGACGACCAAACCTTTACAAACAAGGTTGGGGCTATCTCCACAACTTAATTGGAGGCTCCCAACGACACCACGAAGCTTCACCACAATGGAATATGGCTCCGTGGTGACCTCAACCGTCTAGGGTGCTCAAACACCCAAGAGTAACAAGGTTCGCAAAGGATTAGTGGGGGGAATCAAATTTCTCTTGATGGAATGTAGATCGGGGCCTTCTCAACCAATACCTAGAAAATCAACAAGTTTGATTGGCTAGGGAGAGAGATCAGACGAAAATGGAGCTTTGAGCAACAATGAAGCTTGGGGAGGGAAGAAGTGGTCTTCTTGTGGAAGAAGACCCCCTTTATATAGTGGGGAAAAGATCCAACCATTACCCCCTCACTCAGCCCGCGAGACGCGGTACTACCGCACACGCTCGTGGTACTACAACAAGGTGCTACGGTGCTACTGCTTTACGGTGCCGTAGAGGCCAGATGAGGTCCTGTTGCACTAGGCAAAGAGCGGTAGAACCGCCGGAGCGGTACTACCGCGCGCCCCTACGGTACTACCGCAGGGCAGGGCTCTACTAGCGCAGGAAGGTGCACGAAATTAATAAATCACTTCCGTGACTACTTCCGCTGAGTTTAGGACTGTGTAAAAATTCGGCACGGTACTACCACTCACAGGGAGCGGTACTATCGTGTAGGGGCGGAAGTAAAAAATTACTTCCGCGCCTACTTCTGCATGCGCCAGCGTCAGGGCTGGAGGCAGCGGTACTATCGCTCGCCAGGAGCGGTACTACCGCAAGCCTGAGCGGTACTACCGTGTAGGGGCGGAAGTAAAAAATTACTTCCGCGCCTACTTCTACATGCACCAGCGTCAGGGCTGGAGGCAGCGGTACTACCGCTCGCCAGGAGCGGTACTACCGCAAGCCTGAGCGGTACTACCGTGTGCCCCTGCAGTACTACTGCTCCCTTGAGCAGTACTACCGCACACCACAGAGGCTTTAGCACTTGGCAGCTTTCATATCGCAGAGACAAGGATAAACAGATGGTGCTCCATCGAAGCGAAGGAAAGGTGGTGCAAAGGAACATATGTGTACGTGTTTATTCCACCCTAACCGGACCCCCTCTTAATAGTACGGCTTTCCTACGACTCAAATCCACTGAAAAGAAACATAGAGAACCGCCGTCTTCGATAGGTTCCGAGGGGCACCGAATCGTCTTGTGCCTAGACATGAGATATCTGAAATGCTCAACGCACATGATTAGTCCGCAAATGCACTGTCATCAATCAGCAAAACCACATAGGGAGAAATATGCCCTTACAATCTCCCCCTTTTTGGTGGATTGATGACAATACGGGATTTGCACAAAGGGATATAAAATGAACATAGGCAAACCCAACCTCTATAAAATATAAACAGGCTCCCCCTAGATGTGTGCATTCTAGAGATATGCTTTGGACATCACAACACACACACTAGGATCAACACTCCCCCTATATTTTATAGAGAAGGCAGACCTTGCAACAATATAAGTGACACTAATCATCTGGAAGCAAGGTATAGTAAGTGAGCATGAAGTAAAGAGCACAAGATAACATAAGCTCACAATCTACTAAACATACTAGACAATAAAGGATAAGCTTGAGGGCATATGTCTCACACCATATGATAGAATAAGTCTCCTGGACTCACACGCACACAACACAAACAAAGGCAACGAAGCAACGAAAGTAAAGAGACAACAAAGAACTCGCAAATCCTACACTCTCTCCCCCTTTGGCATCGAGACACCAAAAAGGCAGAAAGGACACCTAAGACATAGGCGGTAGCTCCCATTGCAGTGATCACCCAACAATCTCCTCATCTGTCTCGGCAGCAAGAATGGACTCCTCCTCTGACTCAGTCCACTGATAGCCCTGCTTCGCCATCCAGGCAGCCTCAGGAGTGATGTTCTTCTCCGACCCGCTCAAGACGTGCTCACCAAGCTTCCTCAAAATCCGCTTGTCACGCTGGTGACTCTCCTTCTAAGCAACATGAGTCTGGTACTGCCCCTTGGCGTGCATGCAAAACAGAGCCTTCATCTTGGCCTTGAGCTTCTTAGCCCAAGATGGCTCAGCAGAGGGAGGAGTGTACCCCTCAGAACTGTCCTCCGCCTCCTCCTCCTCAAACTCATTATCATCAACATCCATGCGTGCAGCCTCGGCCTTAGCCCGGGTAGTGGTGTTAGCCCACTTGTTCTTCTGGCGCAGCTTGATGGGCTCATGGCGAATCTAGTTGGGAGCAAGAAAATCTTCTCCCGGAAAGAGCTTCTCCCAAGTCTTCGAGATCAAAAGGTGCAAATAAGGTCCATAGATGGGCACCTTACGATGGAACACAACAAACTAGATCTCACTCCACATGATATGAGAGACATCAAGTGGTTCAGGTTGTTGGAGACGCGCTTCCTCACAAATGAGCATCATGTCCACAAGATAGGAATGCACCTTGTCCTTGTCGCCTATGCGAGGAAAAAGAGAGCTGCGGAAGATCCAGTGCATGATGTCGAGAAACGGGTTCAACACAAAAGTCTTCTTGTCATTGGGTAACTTCTTCTCAACAAGGTAGGGTTGAAGCTTGTTCTTGGAAGCAGACTCGGGGTTGGCATGTGGATGGACACCAACGAGCACATCTAGACCCTCATCACGAACGTGCAACAGATCCATGAACTCCTTCCACTCAGCAGTCAGCCCCTTCCCATTTGTCATCCAAGTCATGGTCCGCTTCTCATCTATGTGGAAGTGGACAAAAGCAAAGAACTAAGCCACAATCTCCGGGTCAAAGTCAAGGTGGAACATGAGGATCCCCTCAATACCAAACTGCTCCACCAAATCCAGAGGCTCACCAAAATATGCCCGGTTCTTCTTCAGATGGTCCATGTCAATCCACTGAACTGGTACATAGATGTTCTGCTTGGCCTTGATCACATCTAGGAAAATGAGATTTTGTTGCTTGGTCAAAAACAAGTCATTTCCCCTACTGAGTTCCCTAGGCTTGACGTAGGGATTGAGCTTTCTTAGAATCACAAGCTCCGCTTGAGGCATTTCATCCATGCCGACAGTTGGCTCCTTGATCTTGGTAGCTGTGGTCTTGACGTTGCGTTGTGGGGCACTGGAGCCCTCAGGAGCTTCTTGGTTGCAAATACGCTTGGAACTCGTGTCATGGCTGGGATTCGAGCGCCTTGCACCGGAACAGGAGCCACCACCTAAGATACACAACGCAAACACATGAGAAGAGCGAGAAGGATTATTGCAATGACCAAGGCCAAAACCGAACAAAACAAGTAGAAATGAGATTGGGTGTGACAAAACAAAGTAATTTTTTAAGTCAACGATAGTACTGGACCAGGATGCGGAAGTAAAAATTTGCATCTGCTCTAGCCGCGGTAGTACTTGTTGGAAATATGCCCTAGAGGCAATAATAAAATGGTTATTATTATATTTCCTTGTTCATGATAATTGTCTATTATTCATGCTATAATTGTGTTATCCGGAAATCGTAATACATGTGTGAATACATAGACCACAACATGTCCCTAGTGAGCCTCTAGTTGACTAGCTCGTTGATCAACAGATAGTCATGGTGTCCTGACTATGGACATTGGATGTCATTGATAACGGGATCACATCATTAGGAGAATGATGTGATGGACAAGACCCAATCCTAAGCATAGCACAAGATCGTGTAGTTCGTTTGCTAGGGCTTTTCCAAATGTCAAGTATCATTTCCTTAGACCATGAGATTATGCAACTCCCGGATACCATAGGAGTGCTTTGGGTGTGCCAAACGTCACAACGTAACTGGGTGGCTATAAAGGTGCACTACGGGTATCTCCGAAAGTGTCTGTTGGGTTGGCACGAATCGAGACTGGGATTTGTCACTCCGTATAACGGAGAGGTATCTCTGGGCCCACTCGGTAATGCATCATCATAATGAGCTCAATGTGACCAAGTGTTTGTGTTGGGGAACGTAGTAATTTCAAAAACTTTCCTACGCACACGCAAGATCATGGTGATGCATAGCAACGAGAGGGGAGAGTGTTGTCCACGTACCCTCATAGACCGACAGCGGAAGCGTTATCACAACGCGGTTGATGTAGTCGTACGTCTTCACGATCCGACCGATCAAGTACCGAACGTACGACACCTCCGAGTTCTACACACGTTCAGCTCGATGACGTCCCTCGAACTCGGATCCAGCCGAGTGTTGAGGGAGAGTTTTGTCAGCACGACGGCGTGGTGACGATGATGATGTTCCACCGACGCAGGGCTTCGCCTAAGCTCCGCAACGGTATTATCGAGGTGTAATATGGTGGAGGGGGCACCGCACACGGCTAAGAGATCTCAAGGATCAATTGTTGTGTGTCTGGGGTGCCCCCTTGCCCCCGTATATAAAGGAGCAAGGGGGAGGCAGCCGGCCAAGGGGAGAGGCGCTCCTTAGGGGGGAGTCCTACTCCCACCGGGAGTAGGACTCCTCCTTTCCTTGTGGGAGTAGGAGAAGGGAAGGGGGAAGGAGAAAGAAGGAAGGGTGCGCCCCCCTTCCCTAGTCCAATTCGGACCAGACCATGGGGAGGGGTGCGGCCACCTTTTGAGGCCTTTCTCTCCTTTCCCATATGGCCCATTAAGGCCCAATACGAATTCCCGTAACTCTCCGGTACTCCGAAAAATACCCGAATCACTCGGAACCTTTCCGAAGTCCGAATATAGTCGTTCAATATATCGATCTTTACGTCTCGACCATTTCGAGACTCCTTGTCATATCCCCGATCTCATCCGGGACTCCGAACTCCTTCGGTACATCAAAACTCAATAAAACTGTCATCATAACGTTAAGCGTGCGGACCCTACGGGTTCGAGAACTATGTAGACATGACCGAGACACGTCTCCGGTCAATAACCAATAGCGGGACCTGGATGCCCATATTGGCTCCCACATATTCTACGAAGATCTTTATCAGTCAAACCGCATAACAACATACGTTGTTCCCTTTGTCACCCGTATGTTACTTGCCCGAGATTTGATCGTCGGTATCTCGATACCTAGTTCAATCTCGTTACCGGCAAGTCTCTTTACTCGTTCCGTAACACATCATCCCGCAACTAACTCATTAGTCACAATGCTTGCAAGGCTTATAGTGATGTGCATTACCGAGTGGGCCCAGAGATACCTCTCCGACAATTGGAGTGACAAATCCTAATCTCGAAATACGCCAACCCAACAAGTACCTTTGGAGACACCTGTAGAGCACCTTTATAATCACCCATTTACGTTGTGATGTTTGGTAGCACACAAAGTGTTCCTCCGGTAAACGGGAGTTGCATAATCTCATAGTCATAGGAACATGTATAAGTCATGAAGAAAGCAACAACAACATACTAAACGATCGGGTGCTAAGCTAACGTAATGGGTCATGTCAATCACGTCATTCTCCTAATGAGGTGATCCCGTTTAATCAAATGACAACTCATGTCTATGGCTAGGAAACATAACCATCTTTGATTAACGAGCTAGTCAAGTAGAGGCATACTAGTGACACTCTGTTTGTCTATGTATTCACACATGTATTATGTTTCCGGTTAATACAATTCTAGCATGAATAATAAACATTTATCATGATATAAGGAAATATATAATACTTTATTATTGCCTCTAGGGCATATTTCCTTCAGTCTCCCACTTGCACTAGAGTCAATAATCTAGTTCACATCGCCATGTGATTTAACATCAATAATTCACATCACCATGTGATTAACACCCATAGTTCACATCTCTATGTGACCAACACCCAAAGGGTTTACTAGAGTCAATAATCTAGTTCACATCGCTATGTGATTAACACCCAAAGAGTACTAAGGTGTGATCATGTTTTGATTGTGAGATAATTTTAGTCAACGGGTCTGTCACATTCAGATCCGTAAGTATTTTGCAAATTTCTATGTCTACAATGCTCTGCACGGAGCTACTCTAGCTAATTGCTCCCACTTTCAATATGTATCTAGATTTAGTGTCAAAACTTGCATCGACGTAACCCTTTACGACGAACCTTTTGTCACTTCCATAATCGAGAAACATATCCTTATTCCACTAAGGATAATTTTGACCGCTGTCCAGTGATCTACTCCTAGATCACTATTGTACTCCCTTGCCAAAATCAGTGTAGGGTATACAATAGATCTGGTACACAGCATGGCATACTTTATAGAACCTATGGCCAAGGCATAGGGAATGACTTTCATTCTCTTTCTATCTTCCGCCGTGGTCGGGCTTTGAGTCTTACTCAATTTCACACCTTGTAACACAGGCAAGAACTCTTTCTTTGACTGTTCTATTTTGAACTACTTCAAAATCTTGTCAAGGTATGTACTCATTGAAAAAACTTATCAAGCGTCTTGATCTATCTCTATAGATCTTGATGCTCAATATGTAAGCAGCTTCACCGAGGTCTTTCTTTTGAAAAACTCCTTTCAAACACTCCTTTATGCTTTGCAGAATAATTCTACATTATTTCCGATCAACAATATGTCATTCACATATACTTATCAGAAATGCTGTAGTGCTCCCACTCACTTTCTTGTAAATACAGGCTTCTCCAAAAGTCTGTATAAAACCAAATGCTTTGATCACACTATCAAAGCGTTTATTCCAACTCCGAGAGGCTTGCACCAGTCCATAAATGGATCGCTGGAGCTTGCACACTTTGTTAGCTCCCTTTGGATCGACAGAACCTTCTGGTTGCATCATATACAACTCTTCTTCCAGAAATCCATTCAGGAATGCAGTTTTGACATCCATTTGCCAAATTTCATAATCATAAAATGCGGCAATTGCTAACATGATTCGGACAGACTTAAGCATCGCTACGGGTGAGAAGGTCTCATCATAGTCAGTCCCTTGAACTTGTCGAAAACCTTTCGCAACAAGTCGAGCTTTATAGACAGTAACGTTACCATCAGCGTCAGTCTTCTTCTTGAAGATCCATTTATTTTCAATGGCTTGCCGATCATTGGGCAAGTCAACCAAAGTCCATACTTTGTTCTCATACATGGATCCCATCTCAGATTTCATGGCCTCAAGCCATTTTGCGGAATCTGGGCTCACCATCGCTTCTTCATAGTTCGTAGGTTCGTCATGGTCTAGTAACATAACCTCCAGAACAGGATTACCGTACCACTCTGGTGCGGATCTTACTCTGGTTTACCTACGAGGTTTGGTAGTAACTTGATCTGAAGTTACATGATCATCATCATTAACTTCCTCACTAATTGGTGTAGGAGTCACAGGAACAGATTTCTGTGATGAACTACTTTCCAATAAGGGAGCAGGTACAGTTACCTCATCATTCTACTTTCCTCCCACTCACTTCTTTTGAGAGAAACTCCTTCTCCAGAAAGGATCCATTCTTAGCAACGAATGTCTTGCCTTCGGATCTGTGATAGAAGGTGTACCCAACTGTCTCCTTTGGGCATCCTATGAAGACACATTTCTCCGATTTGGGTTTGAGCTTATCAGGATGAAACCTTTTCACATAAGCATCGCAACCCCAAACTTTTAAGAAACGACAACTGTGGTTTCTTGCTAAACCACAGTTCATAAGGCGTCGTCTTAATGGATTTTGATGGTGCCCTATTTAACGTGAATGCAGCTGTCTCTAATGCATAACCCCAAAACGATAGTGGTAGATCGGTAAGAGACATCATATATCGCACCATATCTAATAAAGTACGGTTACGATGTTCGGACACACCATTACACCGTGGTGTTCCAGGTGGCGTGAATTTGTGAAACTATTCCACATTGTTTTAATTGAAGACCAAACTCGTAACTCAAATATTTGTCTCCGCGATCAAATCATAGAAACCTTATTTTCTCGTCACGATGATTTTCTACTTCACTCTGAAATTCTTTGAACTTTTCAAATGCTTCAGACTTATGTTTCATCAAGTAGATATACCCATATCTGCTCAAATCATCTGTGAAGGTCAGAAAATAATGATACCTACTACGAGCCTCAATATTCATCGGACCACATACATCTGTATGTATGATTTCCAAAAATCTGTTGCTCTCTCCATAGTTCCGGAGAACGGCGTTTTTAGTCATCTTGCCCATGAGGCACGGTTCGCAAGCATCAAGTGATTCATAATCAAGTGATTCCAAAATCCCATCAGTATGGAGTTTCTTCATGCGCTTTACACCAATATGACCTAAACGGCAGTGCCACAAATAAGTTGCACTATCATTATTAACTTTGCATCTTTTGGCTTCATTATTATGATTATGTGTATCACTACGATCGAGATCCAACAAACCATTTTCGTTGGTGTGTATGACCATAGAAGGTTTTTATTCATGTAAACAGAACAACAATTGTTCTCTAACTTAAATGAATATCCGTATTGCAATAAACATGATCAAATCATATTCATGCTCAACGCAAACACCAAATAACACTTATTTAGTTTCAACACTAATCCCGAAAGTATAGGGAGTGTGCGATGATGATCATATCAATCTTGGAACTACTTCCAACACACATCGTCACCTCTCCTTTTACTAGTCTCTGTTTATTCTGCAACTCCTGTTTCGAGTTACTACTTTTAGCAACTGAACCAGTATCAAATACCGAGGGGTTGCTATAAACACTAGTAAGTACACATCAATAACATGTATATCCAATATACCTTTGTTCACTTTGCCATCCTTCTTATCCACCAAATAGTTGGGGTAGTTCCGCTTCCAGTGACCAGTCCCTTTGCAGTAGAAGCACTTAGTCTCAGGCTTAGGACCAGACTTAGGCTTCTTCACTTGAGCAGCAACTTGCTTGCCGTTCTTCTTGAAGTTCCCCTTCTATCCCTTTGCCCTTTTCTTGAAACTAGTGGTCTCGTCAACCATCAACACTTGAAGTGGTCTCGTCAACCATCAACACTTGATGTTTTTCTTGATTTCTACCTTCATCGATTTCAGCATCACGAAGAGCTCGGGAATTACTTTCGTCATCCCTTGCATACTATAGTTCATCACGAAGTTCTATTAACTTGGTGATGGTGACTAGAGAATTCTGTCAATCACTATTTTATCTGGAAGATAAACTCCCACTTGATTCAAGCGATTGTAGTACCCAGACAATCTGAGCACATGCTCACTAGTTGAGCGATTCTCCTCCATCTTTTAGCTATAGAACTTGTTGGAGACTTCATATCTCTCAAGTCGGGTATTTGCTTGAAATATTAACTTCAACTCCTGGAACATCTCATATGGTCCATGACGTTCAAAACGTCTTTGAAGTCCCGATTCTAAGCCGTTAAGCATGGTGCACTAAACTATCAAGTAGTCATCATATTGAGCTAGCCAAACGTTCATAACGTCTGCATATGCTCCTGCAATTGGTTTGTCACCTAGCGGTGCATCAAGGACATAATTTTTCTGTGCAGCAATGAGGATAATCCTCAGATCACGGATCCAATCCGCATCTTTGCTACTAACATCTTTCAACATAATTTTTCTCTAGGAACATAACAAAAATAAACACAGGGAAGCAACAACGCGAGCTATTGATCTACAACATAATTTGCAAAATACTATCAGGACTAAGTTCATGATAAATTTAAGTTCAATTAATCATATTACTTAAGAACTCCCACTTAGATAGACATCCCTCTAATCCTCTAAGTGATCACGTGATCCATATCAACTAAACCATGTCCGATCATCACGTGAGATGGAGTAGTTTCAATGGTGAACATCATTATGTTGATCATATCTACTATATGATTCACGCTCGACCTTTCGGTCTCCGTGTTCCGAGGCCATATCTGTTATATGCTAGGCTCGTCAAGTTTAACCTGAGTATTCCGCGTGTGCAACTGTTTTGCACCCGTTGTATTTGAACGTAGAGCCTATCACACCCGATCATCACGTGGTGCATACTCAGGGAGAACACTTATACTTTGATAATTTAGTGAAGGATCATCTTATAATGCTACCGTCAAACAAAGCAAGATAAGATGCATAAAGGATTAACATCACATGCAATCAATATAAGTGATATGATATGGCCATCATCATCTTGTGCTTGTGATCTCCATCTCCGAAGCACCGTGCTTGTAATCTCCATCTCCGAAGCACCGTCATGATCACCATCGTCACCGGCGCGACACCTTGATCTCCATCGTAGCATCATTGTTGTCTCGCCAACTTATTGCTTTTACGACTATCGCTACCGCTTAGTGATAAAGTAAAACTATTACATGGCGATTGCATCTCATACAATAAAGCGACAACCATATGGCTCCTGCCAGTTGCCGATAACTCGGTTACAAAACATGATCATCTCATCCAACACATTATATCACATCATGTCTTGACCATATCACATCACAACATGCCCTGCAAAAACAAGTTAGACGTCCTCTACTTTGTTGTTGCATATTTTACGTGGCTGCTACGGGCTTAGCAAGAACCGTTCTTACCTACGAATCAAAACCACAACGATAGTTTGTCAAGTTGGTGCTGTTTTAACCTTCGCAAGGACCGGGCGTAGCCACACTCGGTTCAACTAAAGTGAGAGAGACAGACACCCGCCGGTCACCTTTAAGCAACGAGTGCTCGCAACGGTGAAACCAGTCTCGTGTAAGCGTACGCGTAATGTCGGTCCGGGCCGCTTCATCTCACAATACCGCTGAACCAAAGTATGACATGCTGGTAAGCAGTATGACTTATATCGCCCACAACTCACTTGTGTTCTACTCGTGCATAGCATCAACGCATAAAACCTGGCTCTGATACCACTGTTGGGGAACGTAGTAATTTCAAAAAATTTCCTACGCACACGCAAGATCATGGTGATGCATAGCAACGAGAGGGGAGAGTGTTGTCCACGTACCCTCGTAGACCGACAGCGGAAGCGTTATCACAACGCGGTTGATGTAGTCGTACGTCTTCACAATCCGACCGATCAAGTACCGAACGTACGGCACCTCCGAGTTCTACACACGTTCAGCTCGATGACGTCCCTCGAACTCTGATCCAGCCGAGTGTTGAGGGAGAGTTTCATCAGCACGACGGCGTGGTGACGATGATGATGTTCCACCGACGCAGGGCTTCGCCTAAGCTCCGCAACGGTATTATCGAGGTGTAATATGGTGGAGGGGGGCACCGCACACGGCTAAGAGATCTCAAGGATCAATTGTTGTGTGTCTGGGGTGCCCCCTTGCCCCCGTATATAAAGGAGCAAGGGGAGGCAGCCGGCCAAGGGGAGAGGCGTGCCTTAGGGGGGAGTCCTACTCCCACTGGGAGTAGGACTCCTCCTTTCCTTGTGGGAGTAGGAGAAGGGAAGGGGGAAGGAGAAAGAAGGAAGGGTGCGCCCCCCTTCCTAGTCAATTCGGACCAGACCATGGGGAGGGGTGCGCCACCTTTTGAGGCCTTTCTCTCCTTTCCCGTATGGCCATTAAGGCCCATACGAATTCCCGTAACTCTCGGTACTCCGAAAAATACCCGAATCACTCGGAACCTTTCCGAAGTCCGAATATAGTCATTCAATATATCGATCTTTACGTCCGACCATTTCGAGACTCCTCGTCATAATCCCGATCTCATCCGGGACTCCACAACTCCTTCGGTACATTCAAAAATCCAATAAAACTGTCATCATAACGTTAAGCGTGCGGACCCTACGGGTTCGAGAACTATGTAGACATGACGAGACACGTCTCCGGTCGAATAACCAATAGCGGACCTGGATGCCCATATTGGCTCCCACATATTCTACGAAGATCTTTATCGGTCAGACCGCATAACAACATACGTTGTTCCCTTTGTCACCCGTATGTTACTTGCCCGAGATTTGATCGTCGGATCTCGATACCTAGTTCAATCTCGTTACCGGCAAGTCTCTTTACTCATTCCGTAACACATCATCCCGCAACTAACTCATTAGTCACAATGCTTGCAAGGCTTATAGTGATGTGCATTACCGAGTGGGCCCAGAGATACCTCTCCGATAATTGGAGTGACAAATCCTAATCTCGAAATACGCCAACCCAACAAGTACCTTTGGAGACACCTGTAGAGCACCTTTATAATCACCCATTTACGTTGTGACGTTTGGTAGCATACAAAGTGTTCCTCCGGTAAACGGGAGTTGCATAATCTCATAGTCATAGGAACATGTATAAGTCATGAAGAAAGCAACAGCAACATACTAAACGATCGGTGCTAAGCTAACATAATGGGTCATGTCAATCACGTCATTCTCCTAATGAGGTGATCCCGTTTAATCAAATGACAACTCATGTCTATGGCTAGGAAACATAACCATCTTTGATTAACGAGCTAGTCAAGTAGAGGCATACTAGTGACACTCTGTTTGTCTATGTATTCACACATGTATTATGTTTCCGTTTAATACAATTCTAGCATGAATAATAAACATTTATCATGATATAAAGAAATATATAATACTTTATTATTGCCTCTAGGGCATATTTCCTTCAGTTTGGTCACGGGATCATGCATTACGGTACGAGTAAAGTGACTTGCCGGTAACGAGATTGAACAAGGTATTGGGATACCGACGATCGAATCTCGGGCAAGTAACGTACCGATTGACAAAGGGAATTGTATACGGGATTGATTGAATCCTCGACATCGTGGTTCATCCGATGAGATCATCGTGAAACATGTGGGAGCCAACATGGGTATCCAGATCCCGTTGTTGGTTATTGACCGGAGAGTCGTCTCGGTCATGTCTGCATGTCTCCCGAACCCGTAGGGTCTACACACTTAAGGTTCGGTGACGCTAGAGTTGTAGAGATATTAGTATGCGGTTAACTGAAAGTTGTTCAGAGTCCCGGATGAGATCCCGGACGTCACGAGGAGTTCCGAAATGGTCCGGAGGTAAAGATTTATATATGGGAAGCCCTATTTTGGCCACTGGAAAATGTTCGGGATTTTTCGGTATTGTACCGGGAAGGTTCTAGAAGGTTCCGAAGTGGGGCCCACCTGCATGGGGGGACCACATGAACGTGGGTAGTGGGGGCAAGGCCCCACACCCCTGGTCAAGGCGCACCAAGATCCCACCTTAGAAGGAATAAGATCATATCCCGAAGGGATAAGATCAAGATCCCTAAAAAGGGGGGATAACAATCGGTGGGGAAGGGAAATGATGGGATTTCTTTCCCCCACCTTTGCCAACGCCCCAATGGACTTGGAGGGCAAGAAACCAGCCCCCTCCACCCCTATATATAATGGGGAGGCGCATGGGAGCAGCACCCCAAGCCCTGGCGCCTCCCTCCCTCCCGTGACACCTCTTCCTCCCCGCTTGCGCTTGGCGAAGCCCTGCCGGGATCCCGCTACTTCCACCACCACGCCGTCGTGCTGCTGGATCTCCATCAACTTCTCCTCCCCCCTTGCTGGATCAAGAAGGAGGAGACTTCCCCGCTCCGTACGTGTGTTGAACGCGGAGGTGCCGTCCGTTCGGCGCTAGGATCATCGGTGATTTGGATCACGACGAGTACGACTCCATCAACCCCGTTCTCTTGAACGCTTCCGCGCGCGATCTACAAGGGTATGTAGATGCACTCCCCTCTCTCTCATTGCTAGATGACTCCATAGATTGATCTTGGTGATACGTAGAAAATTTTAAATTTCTGCTACGATCACCAACAGTGGCATCATGAGCTAGGTCGATGCGTAGTTTCTATGCACGAGTAGAACACAAACTTGTTGTGGGCGTAGATGTTGTCAACTTTCTTGCCACTACTAGTCTTATCTTGTTTCGGCGGCATCGTGGGATGAAGCGGCCTGGACCGACCTTACACGTACGCTTACGTGAGACAGGTTCCACCGACTGACATGCACTAGTTGCATAAGGTGGCTAGCGGGTGTCTGTCTCTTCCACTTTAGTCGAATCGGATTCGATGAAAAGGGTCCTTATGAAGGGTAAATAGAAGTTGGCATATCACGTTGTGGTTTTACGTAGGTGAGAAACGTTCTTACTAGAAACCTATAGAAGCCACGTAAAAACATGCAACAACAATTAGAGGACGTCTAACTTGTTTTTGCAGCATATGCCTTGTAATGTGATATGGCCAAAAGGATGTGATGAATGAAATATATGTGATGTATGAGATTGATCATGTTCTTGTAATAGGAATCACGACTTGCATGTCGATGAGTATGACAACCGGCAGGATCCATAGGAGTTGTCTTTATTTTTTGTTTGACCTGCGTGTCATTGAATAACGCCATGTAAATTACTTTACTTTATTGCTAAACACGTTAGCCATAGAAGTAGAAGTAATCGTTGGCGTGACAACTTCATGAAGACACGATGATGGAGATCATGATGATGGAGATCATGGTGTCATGCCGGTGACGAAGATGATCATGGCGCCCCGAAGATGGAGATCAAAGGAGCAATATGATACTGGCCATATCATGTCACTATTTGATTGCATGCGATGTTTATCATGTTTTACATCTTATTTGCTTAGAACGACGGTAGCTTAAATAAGATGATCCCTCGCAATAATTTCAAGAAAGTGTTCCCCCTAACTGTGCACCGTTGCAAAGGTTCGTTGTTTCGAAGCACCACGTGATGATCGGGTGTGATAGATTCTAACGTTCGAATACAACGGGTGTAAGCCAGATTTACACACGCAATACACTTAGGTTGACTTGACGAGCCTAGCATGTACAGACATGGCCTCGGAACACGGAAGACCGAAAGGTCGAGCATGAGTTGTATAGAAGATACGATCAACATGAAGATGTTCACCGATGTTGACTAGTCCGTCTCACGTGATGATCGGACACGGCCTAGTTGACTCGGATCATGTTTCACTTAGATGACTAGAGGGATGTCTATCTAAGTGGGAGTTCATTGAATAATTTGATTAGATGAACTTAATTATCATGAACTTAGTCTAAAATCTTTACAATATGTCTTGTAGATCAAATGGCCCATGCTAATGTTGCCCTCAACTTCAACGCGTTCCTAGAGAAAACCAAGCTGAAAGATGATGGCAGCAACTATACGGACTGGGTCCGGAACCTGAGGATCATCCTCATAGCTGCCAAGAAAGATTATGTCCTAGAAGCACCGCTAGGTGACGCACCCATCCCAGAGAACCAAGACGTTATGAACGCTTGGCAGCAGCGTGCTGCTGATTACTCCCTCGTTCAGTGCGGCATGCTTTACAGCTTAGAACCGGGGCTCCAAAAGCGTTTTGAGCAACACGGAGCATATGAGATGTTCGAAGAGCTGAAAATGGTTTTCCAAGCTCATGCCCGGGTCGAGAGATATGAAGTCTCTCACAAGTTCTTAAGTTGTAAGATGGAGGAAAATAGTTTTGTCAGTGAGCACATACTCAAAATGTCTGGGTTACACAACCGCTTGACTCAGCTGGGAGTTAATCTCCCGGATGACGCGGTCATTGACAGAATCCTTCAGTCGCTTCCACCGAGCTACAAGAGCTTTGTGATGAACTTCAATATGCAGGGGATGGAAAAGACCATTCCTGAGGTATATTCAATGCTGAAATCAGCGGAGGTGGAGATCAAAAAGGAACATCAAGTGTTGATGGTGAATAAAACCACTAAGTTCAAGAAAGGCAAGGGTAATAAGAACTTCAAGAAGGACGGCAAGGGAGTTGCCGCGCCCGGTAAGCCAGTTGCCGGGAAGAAGCCAAAGAATGGACCCAAGCCTGAGACTGAGTGCTTTTATTGCAAGGGAAGTGGTCACTTGAAGCGGAACTGCCCCAAGAACTTAGCGGACAAGAAGGCCGGCAACACCAAAGGTATATGTGATATACATGTTATTGATGTGTACCTTACCAGCACTCGTAGTAGCTCCTGGGTATTTGATACCGGTGCGGTTGCTCATATTTGTAACTCAAAGCAGGAGCTGCGGAATAAACGGAGACTGGCAAAGGACGAGGTGACGATGCGCGTCGGGAATGGTTCCAAGGTCGATGTGATCGCCGTCAGCACGCTACCTCTACATTTACCTATGGGATTAGTTTTAAACCTCAATAATTGTTATTTAGTGCCAGCTTTGAGCATGAACATTGTATCTGGATCTCGTTTAATGCGAGATGGCTACTCATTTAAATCCGAGAATAATGGTTGTTCTATTTATATGAGAGATATGTTTTATGGTCATGCCCCGCTGGTCAATGGTTTATTCTTAATGAATCTCGAACGTGATGTTACACATATTCATAGTGTGAATACCAAAAGATGTAAAGTTGATAACGATAGTCCCACATACTTGTGGCACTGCCGCCTTGGTCACATTGGTGTCAAGCGCATGAAGAAGCTCCATGCTGATGGACTTTTAGAGTCTCTCAATTATGAATCATTTGACACATGCGAACCATGCCTCATGGGCAAAATGACCAAGACTCCGTTCTCCGGAACAATGGAGCGAGCAACCAACTTATTGGAAATCATACATACTGATGTGTGCGGTCCAATGAGTGTTGAGGCTCGCGGTGGCTATCGTTATGTTCTCACTCTCACTGATGACTTGAGTAGATATGGGTATGTCTACCTAATGAAACACAAGTCTGAGACCTTTGAAAAGTTCAAGGAATTTCAGAGTGAGGTTGAGAATCAACATGACAGGAAAATAAAATTCTTACGATTAGATCGTGGAGGGGAATATTTGAGTCACGAATTTGGCACACACTTAAGGAAATGTGGAATAGTTTCACAACTCACGCCGCCTGGAACACCTCAGCGAAATGGTGTGTCCGAACGTCATAATCGCACTCTATTGGATATGGTGCGATCTATGATGTCTCTTACCGATCTACCACTCTCATTTTGGGGCTATGCTTTAGAGACTGCCGCATTCACTTTAAATAGGGCTCCGTCGAAATCCGTTGAGACGACACCGTATGAATTATGGTTTGGGAAGAAACCTAAGCTGTCGTTTCTAAAAGTTTGGGGATGCGATGCTTATGTCAAGAAACTTCAACCTGAAAAGCTCGAACCCAAGTCGGAAAAATGCGTCTTCAGAGGATACCCTAAGGAAACCATTGGGTATACCTTCTACCTCAGATCCGAAGGCAAAATCTTTGTTGCCAAGAACGGGTCCTTTCTGGAGAAAGAGTTTCTCTCGAAAGAAGTAAGTGGGAGGAAAGTGGAACTTGATGAAGTACTACATCTTGAACCGGAAAGTAGCGCAGCTCAGGAAGATGTTCCTGTGGTGCCTGCACTAACTAGAGAGGAAGCTAATGATGATGATCAAGGTACTTCGGATCAAGTTACTACTGAACTTCGTAGGTCCACGAGGACACGT
This sequence comes from Triticum aestivum, assembly GCF_018294505.1. Classification (NCBI taxonomy): domain Eukaryota; kingdom Viridiplantae; phylum Streptophyta; class Magnoliopsida; order Poales; family Poaceae; genus Triticum; species Triticum aestivum. The sequence continues at coordinate 510,877,086 of NC_057802.1, read as the reverse complement.
TCCACACCAGAGTGGTATGGCAACCCTGTCCTGGAAATCATGTTGTTAGACAACGGTGAACCTTCGAACTATGAAGAAGCAATGGCGGGCCCAGATTCCAACAAATGGCTTGAAGCCATGCAATCCGAGATAGGATCCATGTATGAAAACGAAGTATGGACTTTGACAGACTTGCCCGATGATCGGCGAGCGATAGAAAACAAATGGATCTTTAAGAAGAAGACGGACACGGATGGTAATGTTACCATCTATAAAGCTCGACTTGTCGCTAAGGGTTATCGACAAGTTCAAGGGGTTGACTACGATGAGACTTTCTCACCCGTGGCGAAGCTGAAGTCCGTCCGAATCATGTTAGCAATTGCCGCATACTATGATTATGAGATATGGCAGATGGACGTCAAAACGGCATTCCTTAACGGCTTTCTTAAGGAAGAATTGTATATGATGCAGCCGGAAGGTTTTGTCGATCCTAAGAATGCTAACAAGGTATGCAAGCTCCAGCGCTCCATCTATGGGCTGGTGCAAGCATCTCGGAGTTGGAACATTCGATTTGATGAGATGATCAAAGCGTTTGGGTTTACACAGAATTATGGAGAAGCCTGTGTTTACAAGAAAGTGAGTGGGAGCTCTGTAGCATTTCTCATATTATATGTGGATGACATACTATTGATGGGAAATGATATAGAATTCTTGGAAAGTATAAAGGCCTACTTGAATAAGTGTTTTCAATGAAGGACCTTGGAGAAGCTGCTTACATATCAGGCATCAAGATCTATAGAGATAGATCGAGACGCCTCATAGGTCTTTCACAAAGTACGTACCTTGACAAGATATTGAAGAAGTTCAATATGGATCAGTCCAAGAAGGGGTTCTTGCCTGTATTGCAAGGTGTGCAATTGAGGACGGCTCAATGCCCGACCACGGCAGAAGATAGAGAAAAGATGAGTGTCGTCCCCTATGCCTCGGCCATAGGGTCTATTATGTATGCCATGCTGTGTACCAGACCTGATGTAAACCTTGCCGTAAGTTTGGTAGGAAGGTACCAAAGTAATCCCGGCATGGAACACTGGACAGCGGTCAAGAATATCCTGAAGTACCTAAAGAGGACTAAGGATATGTTTCTCGTTTATGGAGGTGACGAAGAGCTCGTCGTAAAGGGTTACGTCGATGCTAGCTTCGACACAGATCTGGATGACTCTAAGTCACAAACCGGATACATGTATATTTTGAATGGTGGGGCAGTAAGCTGGCGCAGTTGCAAGCAAAGCGTTGTGGCGGGATCTACATGTGAAGCGGAATACATGGCGGCCTCAGAGGCAGCACAAGAAGCAATCTGGGTGAAGGAGTTCATTACCAACCTAGGAGTTATTCCCAATGCGTCGGGCCCGATGACTCTCTTTTGTGACAACACTGGAGCTATTGCCCTTGCCAAGGAGCCCAGGTTTCACAGGAAGACCAGGCATATCAAGCGTCGCTTCAACTCCATTCGTGAAAGTGTTCAAAATGGAGACATAGATATTTGTAAAGTACATACGGACCTGAATGTAGCAGATCCGTTGACTAAACCTCTCCCTAGAGCAAAACATGATCAACACCAGAACTCTATGGGTGTTCGATTCATCACAATGTAACTAGATTATTGACTCTAGTGCAAGTGGGAGACTGTTGGAAATATGCCCTAGAGGCAATAATAAAATGGTTATTATTATATTTCCTTGTTCATGATAATTGTCTATTGTTCATGCTATAATTGTGTTATCCGGAAATCGTAATACATGTGTGAATACATAGACCACAACATGTCCCTAGTGGGCCTCTAGTTGACTAGCTCGTTGATCAACAGATAGTCATGGTTTCCTGACTATGGACATTGGATGTCATTGATAACGGGATCACATCATTAGGAGAATGATGTGATGGACAAGACCCAATCCTAAGCATAGCACAAGATCGTGTAGTTCGTTTGCTAGGGCTTTTCCAAATGTCAAGTATCATTTCCTTAGACCATGAGATTGTGCAACTCCCGGATACCATAGGAGTGCTTTGGGTGTGCCAAACGTCACAACGTAACTGGGTGGCTATAAAGGTGCACTACGGGTATCTCCGAAAGTGTCTGTTGGGTTGGCACGAATCGAGACTAGGATTTATCACTCCGTATGACGGAGAGGTATCTCTGGGCCCACTCGGTAATGCATCATCATAATGAGCTCAATGTGACCAAGTGTTTGGTCACGGGATCATGCATTACGGTACGAGTAAAGTGACTTGCCGGTAACGAGATTGAACAAGGTATTGGGATACCGATGATCGAATCTCGGGCAAGTAACGTACCGATTGACAAAGGGAATTGTATACGGGATTGATTGAATCCTCGACATCATGGTTCATCCGATGAGATCATCATGAAACATGTGGGAGCCAACATGGGTATCCAGATCCCGCTGTTGGTTATTGACCGGAGAGTCATCTCGGTCATGTCTGCATGTCTCCCGAACCCGTAGGGTCTACACACTTAAGGTTCGGTGACACTAGAGTTGTAGAGATATTAGTATGCGGTTAACCGAAAGTTGTTCGGAGTCCCGGATGAGATCCCGGACGTCACGAGGAGTTCCGGAATGGTCCGGAGGTAAAGATTTATATATGGGAACTCCTATTTTGGCCACCGGAAAATGTTCGGGATTTTTCGGTATTGTACCGGGAAGGTTCTAGAAGGTTCCGAAGTGGGGCCCACCTGCATGGGGGGCCCACATGAACGTGGGTAGTGGGGGCAAGGCCTCACACACCTGGTCAAGGCGCACCAAGATCCCACCTTAGAAGGAATAAGATCATATCCCGAAGGGATAAGATCAAGATCCCTAAAAAGGGGGGGATAACAATCGGTGGGGAAGGGAAATGATGGGATTTCTTTCCCCCACCTTTGCCAACGCCCCAATGGACTTGGAGGGCAAGAAACCAGCCCTCTCCACCCCTATATATAGTGGGGAGGCGCATGGGAGCAGCACCCCAAGCCCTGGCGCCTCCCTCCCTCCCGTGACACCTCTTCCTCCCCGCTTGCGCTTGGCGAAGCCCTGCCGGGATCCCGCTACTTCCACCACCACGCCGTCGTGCTGCTGGATCTCCATCAACTTCTCCTCCCCCTTGCTGGATCAAGAAGGAGGAGACATCCCTGCTCCGTACGTGTGTTGAACGCGGAGGTGCCGTCCGTTCGGCGCTAGGATCATCGGTGATTTGGATCACGACGAGTATGACTCCATCAACCCCGTTCTCTTGAACGCTTCTGCGCGCGATCTACAAGGGTATGTAGATGCACTCCCCTCTCTCTCGTTGCTAGATGACTCCATAGATTGATCTTGGTGATACGTAGAAAATTTTAAATTTCTGCTACGATCACCAACAGTACTGCCCCGGGTTGGCACGGTAGTACCGCGCGTGGAGCAGAAGTAATTTTTACTTCCGCGCGCCAGGCGGTAGTACCGCTCCAGCAGAACGGTAGTACCGCACATGGTGGATCTCGCATGAGCGGGCGGTAGTACCGCTCTAGGAGGAGCAGTAGTACCGCACGTGACGGATCTCACATGAACAGATCTAAGAACATCTATGAAGGTAAAACGGTACTACCGTTGATAAAAACTACGTTGTTGCAACACACCAAATAGCATATCAACTGCACTACCACTCTCCAACAATCTCCTCTTGCAAGATTTAGCCAAAAATCAGAAGACCTACACATGCATCTCCCAAAACCTAGAAGCACAAGAACGAGGCAAAGAGAGAGGGATTAGGGGAGATACCTAGGTCCATGGCAAGAGGGCGAGGTGGGGATCGATCCCACCGGTTGAAAAGAGAGGAGAGTGGCCGGAGATGGAGATCCAGCGCGTTCTTCAGTAGGAGAGAGAGAGAGCCGGGGTGAGGGGAAGAGATGAATGGGTATGGGGGAGTTGGAACTCCCCATGCCCGCTCTTAACCCCCACGCGGCCTCGACGACGCGGTAGTACCGCCCGGGCGGAAGTACCACACACTGGGCGGTAGTACTGCTCTTCCAGCAGCAGTAAAAATTACTGCCGCGATGGATGCGGTAGTACCATACCGTAGGCACAGCTGTGCAAGCACAGCAGCCACCCACCTCCATCGGTAGTACCGTGGCTTGCCACGGTAGTACCGTAAACCCAAGAAAGTGCGAAAAGAAACAAGAAGGCCTTTGCAATACCAATCTCACGCAAAGGATGCACAAAAGGAAACAACTAAACCACGACACAAGGTCCAAAAAGAAAGCAACGAGACAATAAGGACCAAACAACGAACCACAACCTGTCATGAAGAGAGGGCGGTGGCCGGAGCACCTATGTTTGAGTCAATTGGTATGGCACCGCAAAGAATTATCCTTGGGCCCATGACCAAAACTCGTCTTTGAAGCACAATTACCATGAAAAATGGTGAATGTGAAAGAGTTGATCAATTTATGCATAATGGGGGGGGGGAGGGAGAGTTCATTGAGAGAACAGAACTCCCCCTATGTCCATGCCTACACCTAAACAAGACAACAAGATGAGTATGGTGGGGTGCGCATGGGTTCAAGCAACATTGCTCAAATCAATGATATTTAGCGCATGCCTTAACTCACGAAATCTTGCTTCATCCAGAGGCTTCATGAAAATATCTGCAAGGTTGTCATGAGTGTCGACATAGTTGAGCTCAATTTCCCCTCGCCTAATGTGATCTCGGATGAAGTGATACTGAATCTCAATATGCTTCGTCTTGAAGTGTTGCACCGGGTTGAGAGAAATCTTGATGGCACTTTCATTGTCACACCAAAGAGGCACTTTGTCACAAATGACACCGTAATCCTTTAAAGTTTGCCTCATCCATAGATCTTGAGCACAACAACTACCGGCAGCCACATACGGTGGAGGTGAGAGACACACAACTTTGCTTCTTAGAAGACCAACTCACCAAAGAGCAACCAAGAAATTGGCACCCTCTGGAAGTTGACTTCCTATCCACTTTGTCTCCCGCCCAATCCGAATCCGAAAACCCCACGAGATTGAATTTTGCTCCTCTAGGGTACCATAAGCCAAAGTTTGGGGTATGAGCCAAATATCGAAAGATTCACTTGACCCACATAGTGGCTTTCCTTAGGAGAGGCTTGAAACCGTGCAAAAATTCCCACACTCAACATGATATCCGGTCTAGATGCACAAAGGTAAAGCAAGGAGCCAATCATAGAACGATATACCTTTTGATCCACCACTTTACCATTGGGATCAATGTCAAGTTGGCATTTGATGGGCATTGGAGTAGAAGCCGGCTTGACATCACTTAGCTTGAATCTCTTGAGCATGTCCTGAGTGTATTTGGCTTGGTTGATGAAGGTTCCTTCTCTTCATTGTTTGATTTCGAACCCGAGAAAGAACTTCAACTCTCCCATCATGGACATCTTGAACTTCGAGGTCATGAGAGCGGCAAACTCCTCATTGAAAGCTTTGTTAGGAGAACCAAAGATAATATCATCAACATATAGTTGGCATACAAACAACTCCCCTTTGACCTTCTTAGTAAAAAGAGTGGGGTCAATTTTACCAATTTCAAACCCACGATCTTGCAACAACTCGGTAAGGTGCTCATACCACGCATGTGGGGCTTGTTCGAGGCCGTAGAGTGCCTTATCGAGTTGGTACACATGATTGGGGAACTCGGGATCCTGAAACCCCGGGGGTTGTTTGACATACACCAACTCATTAATAGGACCATTTAGAAAAGCACTCTTCACATCCATTTGTTGCAACTTGAAGTTATGATGAGAAGCATAAGCAATCAACAAACGAATAGATTCAAGGCGGGCAACGGGAGTAAAGGTTTCACCGTAGTCGATACCCTCGACTTGGGAGTAGCCTTGTGCCACCAAATGAGCCTTGTTGCAAACGATAATCCCATGAGCATCTTGCTTGTTCTTGAATACCACTTGGTTCCAATAACATTATGGTTCTCCTTTGTCCGTGGCATCAATCTCCACACCTTGTTGTGCTCGAAGTTGTTGAGTTATTCATGCATGGCATTAAGCCAATCCGGGTCCTTGAGCGCCTCATAGACCTTTTGGGGTTCAACACAAGAAACAAACGTGTGATGTTCACAATAGTTTGCTAATTGTCTATGAGTGCTTACCCCCTTTCTTAAGCTTCCAAGCGCATTCTTCATGAGATGATCTTTGGTAGTGAGCTTGGACGCAATCTTGGCGGCACGACGCTCCAATTCCTCCGCAAGAGAGAGTTGAGGAGCGGTAACTTGATCATCTTGAGCGTCGTCTTGAGCTTGTTCTTGATCTTAAGCTTGTTCTTGGTCTTGAACTTGCTCGGTGGCGAGAACTTGACCTTGGGCATCACTTGGTGGTTCACCACTATCTTGAGGTTGATCTTGCCCTTGATCTTGTTCATTTGGTTGAGGGCCTTCACTTTATTCTTCGGAAGCGTGTGGGTCTTGGGTTGGTGATGGTTCCACTTGAGTGTAACATTGTCCTTCTCCTTCGGCCACAAGGGGTTCCTCAATGGGTAGGATATGACCAACACCCATTCTTCTTATGGCTTGGGGAGGAATTTCATCACCTACATCACAAGTACCACTTTGCTCCACTTGGGAGCCATTATTCTCATCAAACTCCACATTACACGTCTCCTCAATGAGTCCCGTGGACTTTTTGAGGACATGGTAAGCATGAGAGTTTGTAGCATAACCAACAAATATGCCCTCATGAGCTCTAGCCTCAAATTTAGACAAACGAACACCTTTCTTGAGAACGAAACACTTACAACTAAACACCCGGAAGTACTTGAGGTTGGGCTTGTTGCCGGTGAGTATCTCATATGGAGTCTTGTTCAAGCCTTGTAACACCCAAAGTTTTGGCCTTGTTTTATTTATTAAAATGTTGCCAGGAAATAAAACTTTTCCATTTGTCAAGTTTTACCTTTTGTGATTTTGGATTTTTGCCTCTAGTGGGAAAACCTTCAAAGGTATTGTTGGACTTGTTTGCTCTCTATAATAAAACAATTATTTATCAGTGGATTCAAATTTTTGCAAGATTTATTTCCTCAGAGCTTTACTCCTTTAAAATGATTTCTTTTGCATTTGGAGCCTGTTTTGCACTACAACCTTTTGACAAATGCATTCAGAATTTCCACCAAAATTTGGGGATGTCCTGTGATGGTTCCACATCACTTTTATGCAAAAATACCTTCTGGCCATTGGAGATTTTGAGCTCTACACCAACTTTTCCAATCTGGTCCAGTAGGCACTTTTGCACTACAACCCATTTAAATATTTCTTTAAAAATTCTTCCAAGTGTTTGGAGATGTCAGTGGAGGCATACAATTCACCTTCAAGCAAAGAACCAGTGATGTTCTTTGAAAGATTTGAGTGGATCAACCTCTTTTGCATTCTGGTCCAAATTGGTGATTTGTACTGCAACCTTATTTTTCCTTGCTCTAGTAACCCTGAGCTTTTTCCTACTTGTAGCCCTCCCTTCAAAACCCTTAAGTCCAGGAGATTGGACCCATTGGCATATTTTTGGTGCATGCAATGTCAGCCTTTAGTTTCTGCCCAAAACTGGTTTTCTCAAATTCTTGCACTATCACCTTTCTGTTTTTGCCAAACTAATCTTACCACCATCTCCTGCATCTAAAGAGACACTGATCTGGAGATTTTCGCCACTCCAAGAGTTGCCTAAGTGCATCTGGCATTCTGTCGAACACCTGGTGTGCACAGTCTGTTTTGGCATGAGTTCTTTGTTTGCACTGTGATTTTGTTCCACTGAACCAACAACCTTGTCCACTAAACTCCTAGCCACCCCTACCCTTGTTCTGTTCTTTGCCAGCTCCACCCTCGCGCTCTAGATCGCACTGGCATTTCGTCGAGCAGGTGCCGTGCGTGCTCTGGGCGCGCCCAGAGCGCACGTTTTGCACGCGCGCGCACTGAGCCGACACGCCGCACTGCCGCACTCGATGCGACCCGTCCCTGGCCCCTACTGCATCGCTGAACCGCGCACTAGCCCGCTCCCTGCTCCACGACATCTCTGGCGCCCTGCTGCGCCGCTGGCCGCGCCCTTGGCGGCACGCCGGCGTCGGCAGTGGCCTCTGCCATGTTCGGCACCGCCCAAACCACGCCAGCGCGCCAGCTGCCCCTGGGAATAGCTCGTGCTTATCGTCATGCTCGTCGGAACGCGTTCGTCGCCGCCACGATGCCCTGCAACTACAGCAACGGCGACTCGTCGTCGATCCTATCCACCGCCGCGGAGCCAGCCTCGTCACGCTATATAAGGGAACCCCGAGCCCCTCCGAGCACTCAGGCGACATCAGACCCTCCCCGTAGAGCTCCCCTAGTAGTAGATTGACCGGAGAGGACCGTCCTCTCCAACTCCGGCCAGTTCGGCCGCCGCTAAGCTCCGGTGCGATTCGTCGCAACCAGCCACCCTTTTGCCCAACCAACACCACCAGTAGCTCCCTCTGGTCCTTGCGGAGCTGCCCAGCTACCCAACTTCGGTCGGAGGCCACCGGAGCACAAAAGTCACTTCGCCACCGTAGCCCTCTCCGCCGCGGAGCTCGCCGCCGGCGACTCCTTCCACCTCCGACGACCCAGCAACCACCCAAAGGACCGCCTCGGTCTAGCCGTTCCATCCCCGCCCTTGGATGCCCGTGAGGCGCTGCCGTTTGTCGACGGCGATCGCCGGAGCCCCGCTCCCGTCGGGCAGAAGAGAGGAGAAGGAGGGAAGAACGGTCAAACCTGACCAGTGGGCCCTCTGGACCCACTGTCAGTGACCCACGCGGCCGTCCTCTCTCTGTTTAAATAAAGGCGCATAACTCCCGAGTGCGTCTCCTCTGCTGCGAAAGCGTATTTCTTCTGAATCGTTTCTTTTCTGGTTTTATAAAAAAAAAACAGAGGTCTGACCAAACTTTGACTGACTGTAACTTTTAAAATAAAACTCCAAATGAGTTGATTCTTTTTCCTAACTCTCTCAAATTTCATCTAGTTTATTTTAAGATTTATTTCAAAAATATTTGAGACAATTTTTGGTACTGTGTTTGAAATATTTGTTATTTGTGTATTTTGCAAAATAGGATTTTTGGAGAAAAAGGAAAGCTTCCAATAAGTGCATCCTTTGCATACTCTTGAAGGCAAGCATTTTTGAACTCTGGCATAATATTTTGTTGTGGTGTTCTGGTGCGATCACAACACCTTTTGACTTGGTATATGCGTTGGCTTTATGTATCGATATAGTCTCGTACATGAGTACACTTTGGAGTTGTGTTGTGGTCAGCAATGGATACATTAGTGATTTGGATCATCCTCGTGAGCTCCTCATGCATACCGGTAGGAAGCCGGGAAAGTCGTGGTCTTGGGTAGACACGAGCTTGTCCCTAGTCCCTCGTCGAGACGAGTATGCCCGGTATGGCATGGTGAGGCTCGAGGAGTGGTGATTTATTTCACTAGTGGTAATATTGTTGGAGGATTCTTGGACCACCTGAGTCGGTTGTAGATCGAGTCTTGATCAATAGCTTCCTTATTTGTTGGTACCACCACTTGTCCCTGCAGGGGACAGGGTATGGTTCAGTAGGTTGTCAACCCCTTTCCAAAGCACACACCGTACAGAGAGGCCATGGTGGAAGATACCGGGTGCATCCGGTAGGCAGGCCACCTGGTCCGGGGGCATGGGTGTTTCCGGTTGGGACCGAGAGGGGGGGGGGGCACCCCCTTAGAGCGCGCGAATAGAAATTTGATCCCATGCTACGTCGAGGTTGTAGCCTCCCCACTTAGAGTTTTGCTTGGCAGGTGTCGTGGGTGATTCCAGACACCGGTGAGTTAAGCTGGTGTGTGCAGGTCAGGCGTGTTTTCAATTAAAAGACCGTAGACGGAATTAGTCCCGATGGACTAAGTAAACCCGTTACTCATGGGAAAATGGTACTCCCTCTGCAGAGGATATATCCTGTTGGATAGTCATGTTCTTGAGTAAAGACCACAGTCTGAGTTGAAACTAGTAACGGTTTTCGGATGGAGAACGAATTAGCTAGAACTCAGTAACGGTATTCGGATGGAGGTACATTTTGACTAGACCATATTATCGGTTTTCGGATGGAGAAACGACTGAACTAAATATTGTTTATGATTATGGCACATATGAATTATTTCTGGACTAACCATTTATATTATGTATTCTTTTTGAGTATCCCTGGGATGGTTCTACCTCCTGGATACTCACTGTGATTATTCTCTTATAAGCCCTTTCTGTGGTGTCGCTCAGACGCCCGACTGCGGCATGCTTGTTGTTCATTTAACTCTTATAAGCCCTTTATGTGGTGTCTCCCCGACGCCCGACTGCGGCATTATTATTCTTGCAGTTTCCTCTCGAGGAGTCATTCAGACCCTCGTTTGGCACCAGTATTATTATTCTTGCAGTTTCCTCTCGAGGAGTCATTCAGACCCTCGTTTGGCACCAGTATTATTATTCTTGCAGTTTCCTCTCGAGGAGTCATTCAGACCCTCGTTTGGCACAAGTATTACTATTCCTGCAGTTTCCTCTCGAGGAGTCATTCAGACCCTCGTTTGGCACCAGTATTACTATTCTTGCAGTTTCCTCTCGAGGAGTCATTCAGACCCTCGTTTGGCACCCAGTATTTTATTTTGGAATATTTTTAACCATATGTGTGCATCATGGTTTTTCGTATATTTCGTGGTAGACTTGTGATCTCATAATAATCCGGAGCTTGTTTGATATGTTATGCCCGTATTCTTAATGTTTGCGAGTACATTCAAACGTACTCACTGGCTTGTCCCTGGCTATTGTCTTGGCCAGATTCCTTGCTTGGAGATTAGCATCGCGGCGACAACCTCGGAACCTACGTGTTGACATTTGCAGCCTCGCGAAGATAGGAGTTATCCTGGTCAGCTGTTCTTGTGGGAAATGGAGTCCCATAGACGCAGATGTATCCAACCGCTTCCGCCCTCAACCCCTAGAAACCAAGTGTTGTACTCCTAGGCCTAAATGGTCTTGTACTACATATTTTTGTACCTCGCTTGGAATTCTTGTATCAAGTTGGTGCCTCATCAGCTAACAGTAATCCTGGGGCTGGTGGGCACAAGGCCGTTTTTTTGGGAAATTATCATCCCTAAAATCCGGTCGTGACAAGCCTTTGCGGAGATATAGCCGATTAGATGCATGACACGCCGTGTTCATGGCTTCAGCCCAAAAGTTGTAAGGAGACTTGAACTCCGCCATCATGGTTCTTGCCGCGTCCATCAAAGTCCGGTTCTTCCTCTCTGCTACACCATTTTATTGAGGGGTGTAAGGTGCGGAATATTGATGCTTGATCTCCTCATCACTAAGAAACTCATCCAAGGTGTAGTTCTTGAACTCGGTGCCGTTGTCACTTCTTATTGTCATGATCTTTGCATTGTGTTGACGTTGAGCTTCATTTGCAAAGTCCATGATGGTTTGTTGGGTCTCACTCTTCCTCTTGAAGAAATATACCAAAGTGTATCTTGAATAATCATCCACAATCACCAAGCAGTACTTTCTACCCCCAAGACTATCAAAGGATGGAGGCCCAAAGAGATCCATGTGAAGGAGCTCCAAGGGCCTCTTCGAGTAGATGATAGTCGTGGGAGGGTGAGCCTTCTCATGTAGCTTTCCTTCGATACAAGCACTGCAGGCACGATCTTTGGCAAAACTAACATTTGTTAGTCCATGGACATGGTCCCCCTTGAGAAGACTTTGAAAAGATCTCCTATTGACATGGCTAAACGGTGATGCCAAATCCATCCATTAGGCATGTCGCGGTCTTAGTGGGTCGCTCTGAAAAGTTAATCACATAAAGACCGTTCTCGACATGCCCAACAAAGGCTACTTTAAGAGTCTTGCTCCACAAGAGGACCACAGTATCAATATCAAAGAAACTGGCAAAGCCCATGAGTGCAAGTTGACGAACGGAAAGTAAGTTGTATGCAAGGGACTCAACAAGTATGACTTTCTCGATCATGAGATCATGAGAAATGACAACCTTGCCAAGACCCAATACCTTAGAAGATGAAGCATCACCCCATTCGACATTGGTGGGCATAGATGAAACTTTGTGCACGTCCACCACCAAGTCCTTGCTTCCGATCATACGATTTTTGGCTCCACTATCGAGCAACCATGATCCCCCACCGTAAGCAAACACCTACAAGAGATCAATGATTGGTTTTAGGTACCCATTTTGTAATGGGTCCTTTGATGTTAGTAACAAGGGTCTTAGGAACCTAAATAGACCATTCAATGTACTCATAAGAAGAACCAACAAAGTTGGCATAAACATGCCCATCACTAGCACGTCATAACACATAAGAAGGGTTAAAGTCACCGGCTTTGTTGGAAGGGGTGGCATTGCCCCTCTTGACACCACCACCCTTCACATTGTTCTTCTTCTCCTTAGAAGCACCCTCTCCCTCCTTCACAAAAGTTTGCTTGAGAGGAGGAGGTCGTTTGGCCTTGTCATTCTTCTTCTTATTCTTGGACTTGGGTGCAAACCCAATCCCCTCCTTGACCACAACTTCCTTTTGATTGCTCAAAAGGTCGTTGAGGTTCTTCTCACCTTGTATGCAAGACACAAGGCATTTCTCAAGTTGTTCCTTCAACTTGGCATTCTCCTCCACAAGATGCACATGCTCACAACATGGGTTAGTAGCATTTGCATTGTCAATTAAAACCATATGAGGAAATGTGGCTTTCTCCTTGGTTAGCTTCACTTGGAGTTGATCATGAGACTCTTTGAGGCTAGCATGAGCACTCTTCAAGGCCTTGTGAGCCTTGTCAAGTATATCAAACTCCTCCGTGAGTCTATCATGGTCAACCCCAGGTTTGGCCTTCTCGGAATTGAGCACAACAAGAGCATGATCAAGATCTTTCTTTAGTTTAGCATGGTCATCATTGTGTGACTCCTCAAGAGCCAAACGATGGCCACGCTCTTCCTCAAGCGCATTAGAGAGATCCCATAACTCATCGGCATACTCACGACTATGCCCTTCCATCTTAGAGATGGTTTCTTCATGAGCCTCGATTATGTCATTGGCTTCACCAAGTTGTTCCAAGAGAGCAATAAAGTGCTTCTTGGATTTACCCTTGAGCTTACTCATAAAAGACTCAAATTCATTTTCCTCCTCCTTCGTCCCCTCACTTTCATCAATGCAATCCTTCAAGGAAGGATTAGTAGTGATGGTAGTTTTGATGTTGGGGGTTACCTTATTGGTGGCTTTAGCCATGAGGCACTTGGCGGTGATGTTCTCGTTGGGTGAATCAAAGAGGGACACCCGTGGAGTTGTTGCAATGGCAATGGAGGCCATGGCAACCGTCTCACCGTCTTCATCGTCATCATCATCCTCATCCTCATTGTACTCTTCTTGTGCCACCAACCCCTTGGGAGGAGTCTTCTTGGTGAAGTTGTTCTTGTTGGGGTAGGACTTGGACTTGTCTTTTCGGATAAGCTTGCCACCATTGTCTTCCCTCTTCTCGTACGGGCAATCCGCAACAAAGTGGCTCACATTGCCACAATTATAGCATGTCCTCACACGTTGCTTGCCCTTGGCGCCACTTGAGTTGTTCTTGTTGAAGTTGGGCCTTGAGTTCTTCTTGCTCCAAAATTGCCGTGAAGCGAGAGCCATGTGCTCATGATAGGCATATTTGGTATCTTCGGGGCAACACTGCTCTTCTTCCTCTTCACCCTGTTCTTCCACACTAGCCTTGGCCTTCAAATCAAGGTTGGGCTTCTTTTCTCGTTGAGAACGCAACACCGCATTGTCGGTGGTCTTGTCCAAGATCCTCATTGCAACAAACTCATCCAACACTTCACTTGAGGACAAGGCGTGAAAGTCCGGACTTTGATGGATGATGGAGGACATGGCCTTATGGTATGGCATCATGGCCTTGAGAAACTTGTGCTTGATCCAATTGTCATCCACATCCTTGCTCCCATGATCTCGGAGTGAGACCGCGAGAGTGGTTAATCTTCGGTAAAGCTCTCGAGGTTCTTCATCTGCAATCATTGCAAACTCATCGGCTTCATCTGGCACCACTTCAAAGTTTGAGCATTGAATGCTTGTGCTTCCCCTGTAAATGGACATAACATGTTGCCATGCTTCCTTGGCCACGGTGAAAGGTCGGAGGTGCGCAATATCTTCGGGTGGAATTTCTTCTTGGAGAATGAAGAGAGTGGACTCGTTGAATTGATGATCCGCGTCTTCTTTAGGAGTGAAGTTGCTTGGGTCATGTGGGTAGAAACCTTGCTCAATAATTTTCCAAAGATTAGTAGAACTATGATTTAAATGATGTCTAAAGCGATACACCTAAGGGGCAAAATCCTCATTTTCACACGCTTAGGAGGAGGACCAACATGATTCATATGCGTGAAGGGAACCGATTCCATAAGTAAGAGGAGGTTCAACATGGGCAAAGATGCCATTCCCACTTCTACCACTAGTCAAAGGAACTTGATCACTAGTAGCTTCCCCCTTGTTGGAGTTAGCATCCGTCACCTTGTTAGTGGGATCGACCACTTCCAATGGTGCGGCGGATAATTTAAGACCATCAAGAATATTCTTAAGCATGCCTTTGACCTCGGTCGTCATGGAGGTTTTCAAGGTGTCCAAGGCCACGTTGAACTCCTCACGAGAGACCGAGGATCCCCCATCGGCTGCAGACAAAGTGGGACTCGCACCGGGGTGCTCCTCCACCTCGTCTGTGGTGTCAACCATACTCTTCGAATGACAAAGTCCTTAATAAAGAGACGAGGCTCTAATACCAATTGAAAGGATTGATATGGTTGACTAGAGGGGGGAGGATAGGAAACTAACAATTTTTAGCTTTTCTTTACCAAATTAAACTTAGCATCAAAATAGGTTGTCTAGATATGCATCTAGGTGAGCAACCTATATGATGCAACAACAAGCACACAAGCAAGCAAGGGATATAACACAAAATAAGCTTGCACAAGTAAAGGTAAGAGATAACCAAGAGTGGAGCTGGTGGAGACGGGGATGTGTTACCGAAGTTCCTTCCCTTTGAGAGGAAGTATGTCTCCGTTGGAGCGGTGTGGAGACACAATGCTCCCCAAGAAGCCACTAGGGCCACCATATTATCCTCACTCCCTCACACAATGCGAGATGCCGTGATTCCACTATTGGTGCCCTTGGAGGTGGCGACCAAACCATTACAAACAAGGTTGGGGCTATCTCCACAACTTAATTGGAGGCTCCCAACGACACCACGAAGCTTCACCATAATGGAATATGGCTCCGCGGTGACCTCAACCATCTAGGGTGCTCAAACACCCAAGAGTAACAAGATCCGCAAGGGATTAGTGGGGGGAACCAATTTTCTCTTGGTGGAAGTGTAGATCGGGGCCTTCTCAACCAATCCCTAGAAAATCAACAAGTTTGATTGGCTAGGGAGAGAGATCGGGCGAAAATGGAGCTTTGAGCAACAATGGAACTTGGGGAGGGAAGAGGTGGTCTTCTTGGGGAAGAAGACCCCCTTTATATAGGGCGGGGGGGGGGAAGATCCAACCGTTACCCCCTCACTCAGCCCGCGAGACGCGGTACTACCGCACACGCTCGCGGTACTACCGCAAGGTGCTATGGTACTACTGCTTTACGGTGTGGTGCTACCGCTCATGCGGTAGAGGCCAGATGAGGTCCTATTGCACTAGGCAACGAGTGGTAGAACCGCCGGAGTGGTACTACCGCGCGCCCCAATGATACTACCGCAGGGTAGGGCTCTACTAGTGAGGAAGGTGCACGGAATTAATAAATCACTTTCGTGACTACTTCCGCTGAGTTTACGACTGTGCAAAAATCTGGCACGATACTACCGCTCACAGGGAGTAGTACTACCGCGTAGGGGCGGAAGTAAAAAATTACTTCCGCTCCTACTTCCGCATGCGCCAGCGTCAGGGCTGGAGGTAGCAGTACTACCGCTCGCCAGGAGCGGTACTACCGCTTGGCGCGGTACTACCGCAAGCCTGAGTGGTACTACCGCGTGCCCCTGCAGTACTACTGCTCCCTTGAGCAGTACTACCACACGCCACCGAGGCTTTAGCAGTTGGCCGCTTTCACATCGTAGAGACAAGGATTAGCGGATGGTGCTCCATCGAAGCGAAGGAAAGGTGGTGCAAAGGAACAAATGTGTACGTGTTGATTCCACCCTAACCTTTCCGAAGTGGACCCCCTCTTAATAGTACAGCTTTCCTATGACTCAAATCCACCGAAAAGAAACATAGAGAACCGCCGTCTTCGATAGGTGCCGAGGGGCACCGAATCGTCTTGTGCCTAGACATGAGATATCTGAAATACTCAACGCACACGATTAGTCCGCAAATGCACTACCATCAATCACCAAAACCACATAGGGAGAAATATGCCCTTACAGACGGGAAAATCTCCTCCCAGTTTAAGCGCATTGCCGGAAATCCTGAAATAAATCCATGAATAATGCGAGCACCAGGACTTGCATCGTGGTGGGTTAGCAATACCATTGTCCCTCTAACCATCCAACCATAGGTTGATTCACTTTTTTTTATGATAACTGTGTGGTTTGTTTCAATGAACGAGAACTTAGACAGGGACCTCCCCTGCTGATTTTGTGCTACGAAAAGAAAAGAGGTCCATAAACTTTTTTGGCCCGTGAAATTTGGACAAATTTGTGAAATCCTCCATGCTACCATGAAACTTACAACCCGTGAGAAAAAAATCCAATCCAGACATAACATCTGGCACCATGTTGGCGGAGGTGGGCCGAGACGATCTTTGCTCACTTTTGCAAAAACTCCCTGGCCTTAGCACTAATTAACCCACACTCCATGTCTCAGCCGCACCAAATCCCTAGCCCTCTCCGTCTTGTTTTCGTACCAAATCCCTAGCCATGTCTCATTCTCCTCTCTCGTCCTACACCATGAGAGTGAGGTCAACGGCGGCCAAAGGAGCGGCAGTCCATGGGTGGCAGCGGCGGATTCATTCGTACCGATGGCTTCATGGCCAATGGCGGGACTGGAGGACCATGGGAAAATGTCACATCCGACGTCAACTTCAGGGCTCCATCCCAAGTGAGTTGTTCACTCTCACCACTTTCATGTGCTCCATGGGATTGCATTTAGGATGATGTGATTGATGCTTTACGCATTGCATTTCACTAGTACAACGAGGTGCTATACAAACGGTTTTTAACCCCTTTCCGCGATGGCATTTGGAACCGTCGCCTAGTGAGTGTGGGCGATAGGGGGGGGGGTCCTTCCCACACGACCCAAAAACCGTCGGGGATATGCCCTCCTGGCACACACTCGGCAAAATGAGGTCGCACTACAAAAAAAGACACTTCCGTGATGATACGTGTTTGTCACAGTAGGTCACGTTTTCTGTCATGCATGTACGTCCATGACGATTTTATGACAGAAGCAAGATAGTCATACCTGTGCTGTCGTAGAAGTGTTCGATGACATTACCAAAATTATCATCACAGAAGTGTCCACTTCCATGACGATAAATCACGCGTCATGGAAGTGCTTTCGTCAAGGGTGACAAACACGTGGCATCCACCGTAACGGGTCGCTGTTAAGCTATCGGGTCCGGTTTTGGATCCGATAACCCGCTAACAGCCCAGACCAATGAGGATTTTCCACGTGTAAAATTCTCATTGGCCGGAGGAAACACGTGTTGGCTCACCGTTGGGACAGATGTCATCCATTCATTGGATAGGAGGCGCCTATGATACGTCGACACGTGGCACGGCCCAACAAAAGCCCATTCCGGTGAAAAGGCCGGCCCGTTTGACTTGGTCAAAAGGTAACGGGCCGGCCCATGGAAAGCTATTCCTATATAGCCCATTTACGGCCCGCTAACTCACGGCCCGTTACGGCCTATCGTAATTAAGCCCAGTAGCTTCATCTGGGCCATCCAATATGATTCCAGCCCGTTGAAACTTCCGGCCCATGTATGGCTCATGACGTCTTTCGGCCTATACGAGGCCATTTGTAACTCTTGGCCCATTAACGACCCGTGGTGAATCTGGACCGCAATGAATAGTGTACCCCTTTATACCCATTAACGGCCCATTATTCATTTGGGCCGTTTCCAACCCGTGTTATCTTTCGGCCTTCTCAGGGCCCATTTATTCTTGGGCTCATTTCCAGCATTCGGTTACTTACGGCCCGTTATTGGCCTTTTCTGCTTGTGGGCCAAATTCAGCCCGCGGTTACAATTGGCCCGTTTACAGCTCGTTAATCCGTTGGGCCGTTTTCATAGTCTCATCCAATACGGCCGATTAAGGACGGCCCGTTATTGTCGGCCCATGAACGGATGATTCCAAATCTAGCCCGTTTACGACCCATAATGCGGTCTATTATTGGCCCATGTTTGGCCTATCGATCATACGACACGTAGAAGGCCCATTGATGCTACGGCTTGTAGAAGGCCCATTGTTTCTATGGCCCGTAGAAGGCCCATTGTTTCTACGGCCCATAGGAGGCCCATGGTAACTACAGTAAATATGTAGCCCATGGTTATTGTGGTCTAGTTTTAAAAAATAGGTTATTGCGTCCACTAGCAAACCGCGGAAAAAGAACTGCACAGACTACAAGCAAAAAAATAAACAAGACAACAAGGAACTAAATAAGCAAGCAACTTACGCTAGGCTATCACGACTATTACACATATTACATCCACTGGGCATCAAAGTTCGCTACCAGTGCAAATATAAGGAACAAAGCAGCATATCACATACACTGGTCGTCAAAGTTGGCGACTAGTGCAAATAAACGCCGCAGCAAAACAAGTCCAAAACTGAAACTACTTCAGAAGAGCTCAAGTAACAATATCCTGGGTACCCATAATGCTGGCAAGATGCTTAGCAAGCTTATTAACTTTCTCTTGTTTGGCGCCTAAATCCTCCAGCGCTTGCTGTTGCACAAGAAAGTATGCATCTGAATTCTGCAGGGACTTCCTCAGTCCTTCGGCTTCTTGCCGCAGCACAGCTAACTGATGCCTTTCAGCTTGTAGCTGAGACTGAAGAAGCCGAAGTGATTCAGGCAGCGAGGTCAAAGAGCTTGTGCCAGCGGTACTGGCAGTAACTCGAACACTACATCAACGCAGGACTGTGGGGTTTTCTCACTGTCTACAAGATCATTTTTATCACCTTTCTTGGAGACCAACATGGTTGTCTCACTATATTGAACCTTATTTGCATTACTTTATTGCATAGTGCGGTGCTCTTCTCCAATATTCTGTTCGCATACTACAAGAGAAACAAGCAGACACATCATATGTTTAGCATGAAGTATACCAAACTCATTTTGGTAAACCGGTTCGGTAGTAAGGTGGACAGGATAACAACATGAAACAAACATATATCTATGTACTATGGTCACTGTATTGTCCATATCATTCTAGTTTATGTTGCCAAATCAAGATAGAGATACAGTTCAACTCATATATTTTGAAGACACAACAGCATAGACAGAATATAAGTGTGAGAAACTACACAACATTGGCAACAATTGTAATGTGCATCACATGAGAACATAACTGTTTATACAACTGAAACTGAAATCAACATAGAGCAAGAAGTTAGAACAGCAATCCAGTTAAAGAAATAGGTTTAAAACATACTTGTTGCGCCATTGGAGTTTCAGTTGCATCCTTCATATTCGAAAGTAGTTGGTATGAGTAAATACAGTGATGCAACAGCAAAGGAGTATGGACCATAGCTATGGAATCTGACCTGCGAACAGTTGATCTTCTGCTTTAAACATGGAGTTTGGGTTCGCTGTGGTGGTCTTCGTGCTTTGGGCACTGCAGTTGCCTTACAAACTGCTTGTGTGGGGGTACTCTGTGGTGGACATGGTGCTTTGTCAACTAGAAGTGGGTTACTATCCGCTAGGGTTGGGGTTAGATGGGTTGTAGTTGGTTCTCTGCCCAACGGTCTAAGTGTGCAATCTGGAAGAGTCTCGATTATGTGTGGTGGGGCAAGTTTGTGGGCCAGTACAACCATGGTTCTATCTGCATCGACGGGTAGCACTGTCTTTTGTGATGAACGGGTTTTTGCTCCCTTAGATACTGCCATCACCCCCTCCAATTCAAATGGCTAATAAACAAGAAAAGAAATTGAACGTACAGACATTGTATGATAGATAGATGTTTTTTTGAAAGCTTGGGACAGTGAGGGCAACCCCCACTGACTTTTGTATTACATCTCAAGACACAAGATTACATGGGATAGAAATTACATAGGGACAGGAGGAGTTAGAGTATCCCTATACATAAAAGGTATAGGTTTTGTAAACTAGATCAGGTGCACTACCTGATCAACAAATGGCACTAAGGACTCTTTGATCCCGTGTCTCATCATGCCAAAGTCCATTTTGAATCTCTGGCTCCACCCATCGACGGTCGGCGCCACACTTCTAAACAGTTTATTGTTACATTCCTTCCATATGCTCCAGGAGGCTACAATGAAGACATCCATGAACATTGGCCCGACCCACGTGTTTTTAGCTGCATGCAAAAGTTGCACCCGGTTGCCATGCATTGGCCACGCGATCCCCAGCTTCCCCCAACATGTTTTACTGAACTCACAGTGGAAGAATAGATGTTCCACCGTTTCCTCGGGTGGCTAGTGACATAGCAGGCATGCATAGTTGTCATCCCTCAGCTTCATGTGTTTCCTCTTGAGCAGCCCCCGAGTGTTCAGCCTATCCGCAAGAAGCAGCCATGCAAAAACCTTCCATTTGTTGGTGCACTTTGCTTTCCAGATCCATTTAAACACATCATCCGCTTCCATGTCTCGAAAACAGTGCAGATAGAACTTACTGGAGGCGAGCTCCGCCGATCCCCAGACCGGGTGCCAGGCATCATTCGCCTCCGTGAGCTCCAGCGAAGCCAAGGAGGTTTGTAGATCATCGAGCTCATCTCTAGCTTGAACCGAAAGCGGCAAGTAAAAGTTTTGGCCGAGCGTAGGCGACGTCAGGAGCACTCTGACAGATATGTCTTCGTGTTTAACGAAGGAGAAAAGACGGGGGTGACTATCAGCCAGTATATAACCATGCCAGGCATCTTTCCAAAACAAGGTTGAACTCCCATCTCCCACCTGAACCGAAGTGATTGCTCTGTAGGTTGGCGCCAGGTTCATGACATCCTTCCACTAGAATGACCCACATGGACCCGAAGCATGCGGGACCAAGCCGTCATAGTATGTGTTCCAAACAAGATCAACCCACGGAATGTCCATGCGGTTATAGAATTTGTGCAGTTGTTTGAGCAGCAGGCCCTGGTTTTGGATCTTCAAGTCGAGTACCCCGTGTCCTCCCTTGTGCTTGGGCCTGCAAACTAAATCCCAAGCTGCCATGGAGACGGCTTTCAAGCCATCATCCGTGTTCTTTGCCCAGAGACAGTATCTACGCAGTTTATCCAGATGATCTAGTATTTTTGGCGGGAGCCTGATGGAACACATCGCATAGATCGCAAGGGAGGTAACCACCGAGTTCACCAGAGTAAGCTTCGAACCAAGGTCAAGCAAAGAGGCTGCCGTAGAGAGTTTGCGCTCAACAGACGATACCGTCGGCATGAGGTCTGCGACCGTCGGCCTGGCCGTTCCCATGGGCAACCCTAGATATGTAAACGGCATGGACCCAATGGAGCAGCCAAAAACCTGCGCCAGACGCGAGGTGGTGTCCGCGGCTGTGTTGGCTGTAATAAGAGTTGATAGACAGATGTGGTAATTCACATATATGTTGTCTAAGCAAACATGACAGCATGACACAATTTCACATATATGATGCCTAACTAAACAGGATAGCATGACACAGTTTCAGATATATGATGGATAACTTAACAGGATATAATGGCATAATTCAACATATGATGAGTATCTAAACAGGATGACATGACAAAACTATATGATGTCTTTCTAAAATAGGTTGGGATGAAATAATTCACATAAATGTTGTCTAAGTATATAGGATGGCATGATATAATTGACATAATTGATTCATATACTAAGCAGCTGGCACTCGCATGTATGATCTCTAAACTAAGCAGATGGAATTCAATATTGTGCATATGATGTCTAAACTAAGCAATGCAAGACACCATATGCATGATATGAGAAATATAAACATTGCAACTTAGAGCATACACCTCAGATGGGATATAGGACTGGTCATCTGTCTGTGAATCCTCCTCTGAGGAGCTCCCTATAACCATCGAGATATATGCTTCAACAGGTACCATTGCCTGCTCTGAAGACCTTGTTTTCACTCCAGATTTTTCCATAACCGGCTCAAATGGCTGATACACATGAAGAGTAGTTTAATATACACAGATTGTCGACAAATGGAATACGTAATGAAAAAAAGATGGCATGAGATAATTCACATATATGATGCCTGGCTACATGGCGGTGCATAATTCACATATTGATAACTGGCTGAAAAACATATTTATTTATTGCAACTTAGAGCATACACCTCAGGTGGGATATAGGACGGGTCATCTGTCTCTGAATCCTCCTCCGAGGAGCTCCATGTAACCATCGAGATATATGCTTCAATAGGTACCATTGCCTGCTTTGAAGACCTTGTTTTCACTCCAGATTTTTCCATAACCGGCTCAAATGGCTGATACACATGAAGAGTAGTTTAATATACACAGATTGTCGACAAATGGAATACATAATGAAAAAAAGATGGCATGAGATAATTCACATATATGATGCCTGGCTACATGGCGGTGTATAATTCACATATATGATAACTGGCTGAAAAACATGGCATTGCATAATTCCCATATACTCCCTCCGTTCCTAAATATTTGTCTTTTTAGAGATTTCAAACGGACTACTACATACGGATGTATATAGACATATTTTAGAGTGTAGATTCACTCATTTTGCTTGGTATGTAGTCACTTGTTGAAATCTCTAAAAAGACAAATATTTAGGAACGGTGGAAGTATGATATAGAAACCAAACAGGTGGCATTCACACAAAGCAAATCTAAACTAAGCTGATGACATATAAGATGAATAATGTAAGCAATGCGAGGCGCCATATGCATGATATGACCAACATCAGCATGCCAGGTTAGAGCAAACACCTCAGGTGGTAAATAGGAGTGGTCGGCTCCCTCTGAATCCCCATCTAAACAGTTATGTTCCTCTGGAATACAATCTAGAATGGCGGGAGGGGGGGGGGACTTCGCCCACAATGGAGCGGCGTCTGCATGACATTGTATTCCCACGCAACGGTCTTCTCTTTTTCTCTACATGTTCAGTACGATTGTGTACAATAACTGACATGCATAATAAAAAATTAGTTAGATTTTGTAAGGCCTAAGGGGCGCTACTACCTCTTGAGCACTGCATTGGTTTTCCCTTGAAGAGGAAAGGGTGATGCAGCAAAGTAGTGTTAGTATTTCCCTCAGTTTTTGAGAACCAAGGTATCAATCCAGTAGGAGACTACATGCAAGTCGCCTCGTACCTACACAAACAAATAAGAACCTTGCAACCAACGCGATAAAGGGGTTGTCAATCCCTTCACGGCCACTTGCAAAACTGAGGTCTGATAGAGATAATAAGATAAATATTTTTGGTATTTTTATGATAAAGATTGAAAGTAAAGATTGCAAAGTAAAATAGATTGGAAACTTATATGATGGAAAATAGACCCGGGGGCCATAGGTTTCACTAGTGGCTTCTCTCAAAATAACATAAGTATTACGGTGGGTGAACAAATTACTGTCGAGCAATTGATAGAAAAGTGCATAGTTATGAGAATATCTAGGCATGATCATGTATATAGGCATCACGTCCGCGACAAGTAGACCGAAACGATTCTGCATCTACTACTATTACTCCACACATCGACCGCTATCCAGCATGTATCTAGAGTATTAAGTTCATAAGAACAGAGTAACTGTGACGCCCCCGATTTGATCATACACTAATCATGCACGCAAATGTGTACGATCAAGGTCAGGGACTCACGGGAAGATATCACAACACAACTCTAAAACATAATTAAGTCATACAAGCATCATAATACAAGCCAGGGGCCTCGAGGGCTCGAATACAAGTGCTCGATCATAGACGAGTCAGCGGAAGCAACAATATCTGAGTATAGACATAAGTTAAACAAGTTTGCCTTAAGAAGGCTAGCACAAACTGGGATACAGATCGAACGAGGCGCATGCCTCCTGCCTGGGATCCTCCTAACTACTCCTGATCGTCGTCAGCGGGCTGCACGTAGTAGTAGGCACCTCCAGCGTCGTAGGTGTCGTCGTCGACGGTGGCGTCTGGCTCCTGGACTCCAGCATCTGGTTGTGACAACCAGATAGAAAAGAAAAGGGGGAAAAGAGGGAGAGAAGCAACCGTGAGTACTCATCCAAAGTACTCGCAAGCAAGGAGCTACACTACATATGCATGGGTATATGTGTAAAGGGGCATATCAGTGGACTGAACTGCAGAATGCCAGAATAGGAGGGGGATAGCTAGTCCTGTCGAAGACTACACTTCTGGTCATCTCCATCTTGCAGCATGTAGAAGAGAGTAGATTGAAGTCCTCCAAGTAGCATCGCATAGCATAATCCTACCCGGCAATCCCCTCCTCGTCGCCCTGTTAGAGAGCGATCACCGGGTTGTATCTGGCACTTGGAAGGGTGTATTTTATTCAGTATCCAGTTCTAGTTGTCATAAGGTCAAGGTACAACTCCGGGTCGTCCTTTTACCGAGGGACACGGCTATTCGAATAGATAAACTTCCCTGCAGGGGTGCACCACATAACCCAACACGCTCGATCCCATTTGGCCGGACACACTTTTCTGGGTCATGCCCGGCCTCGTAAGATCAACGCGTCGCAACCCCACCTAAGCACAACAGAGCGGTCAGCACGCCGGTCTAATCCTAAGCGCGCAGGGGTCTGGGCCCATCGCCCTATGCACACCTGCACGTTGCGAACACGGCCGCGAGCAGACCTAGCAACCCACACGATCACGGCGGTTACGTCAAAGCGGTCCAACACGGCGCGCGCCACTCAGTCGCTGACGTCACGAAGGCTTTGGCTGATACCACGACGCCGGGATACCCATAACTACTCCCGCGTAGATGGCTAGTGCGTATAGACCAAATGGCCAGACTCAGATCAAATACCAAGATCTCGTTAAGCGTGTTAAGTAACCGCGAACGCCGACCAGGGCCAGGCCCACCTCTCACCTGGGTGGTCTCAACCTGCCCTGTCGCTCCGCCACAAAGATCCACTTGCGGGTACTCCTACGAGCCGACCCGACTTTTGTCATCACATGTGTCATGTACTTAGTATATAAGTATATACCCGTGATCACCGCCCAGGTGATCACGGCCCGATAGTATAGCACAGCAGACGGACAAGAATGTAGGGCCACTAATGGAAACTAGCAGCCTATACTAAGCATGTAGGATTGCAGGTAAAGGTAACAACAGTAGTAGCAAGGATAGGCTATGCATCAGGATAGGATATCGAAAAGCAGTAACATGCTACACTACTCTAATGCAAGCAGTATAGAGAAGAATAGGCGATATCTGGTGATCAAGGGGGGGGGGGCTTGCCTGGTTGCTCTGGCAAGTAGGAGGGGCCGTCAACTCCGTAGTCGAACTGGGCAGCAGCAGTGTCGGTCTCGTAGTCTACCGGAGAGAAGAGGGGGAAGAAACAGTAAATACAATGCAAACATAAACATGACGATGCGTGACATGACAATGAGCAGTGCTAGGTGTGTCCTAACGTGACAGTAGGTGGTACCGGCGAAGGGGGGGGGACATCCGGGAAGTATTCCCGATGTTTCGCGTTTTCGGACAGACGGACCGGAGGGGGGAAGTTGCTAGATCGATAGGTTAGGGAGGTGTGGTGGACGAACGGATTGCGTATTCGGATTCGTCTCGTCGTTCTAAGCAACTTTCAGGTAGAAAACATTTTCATCCGAGTTACGGTTTAAAAGATATGAATTTTCGAAGATTATTTGAATTTCTGGAATTATTTGAATTTAGCAAAAATGAATTATGACGTCAGCATGAGGTAATGCTGACGTCAGCAGGTCAACAGGTCGGCTGACCAGTCAAACCAGACAGGTGGGTCCTACCTGTCATAGACAGTGGACTAATCAGAAGATTAAATAAACTAAAATTAGATTAATTAACTACTGGACCCCACCTGTCATAGTCTAATTATCTAAACTAATTAGTTTTAATTATTAAAATGTTTAAATTATCGGATTAAGTGGTGGGGCCCGCACGTCAGTGGCTGGGGCCTGCCCAGTCAGCAGTTGACTGGGTCAACCCAGTCAACTGGGACCCACGGGGCCCACTGGCAGTGGCTCTGGGGTGGCCCCAGGCCAGCCATGTCGGCGGCCGGCGCCGGAGCGACTCCGGCGACCAAAACAGAGGCGGCCCCTCGCCGGAGTTGGCCGGAATCGTGCTACGGGGCTCGGGGAGGAGCGGGGCTAGGCTCATTCGAAGGCCCGCGCCGTGGCGCATTGAATGGAGGTGGTGGCTTGGTCGGAGGAGGGCCGCAGCGTCGCCGGCGACGAGCGGGGCGGACGCCGGGGCTCGGGTGAGTTTGATGGCGAGGCTGCGGGGCATGGTTCATCGCGGGGCTGGGCGCGTTCGAACGCAGAGACGAAGCCGCGTCGAACGGTAGCGACACCGTGGCCGGAGAGGCTGTGTAGCGACGGCGACGAGTGGCGCGGCGGACGCCGGCGTTCGGCCGCGAGAGGGAACGGCGGTGCCACACGTTAATGGGCAAACGGGAGAGAGAGGAGGAAGCAGGGGCTCACCGAGCGGCGCACACGGTGGCCCTTGGGGGTTTAGTAGCTGCAGGGGCGCGGCCGGAGTTGGTGAAGAGCGGCGGCGGAGCTTGTTGGAGCAGAGGAGGAAGACGGCGACGTCGGGGGGGGGGCGTTGCGCTGGCTCCGGTCTCCAACGGGCTGCACCAGTCGAAGCAGCGGGCGACGGCGGCCCTTGGAGACACCGTGGGGCGGCGAGGTGGGCACGGTGGCCGTGGCTAGGCCGGAGGCATGGCGGTGGTGGCGTTCGGATGCGAAGGGGAAGGAGAGGGCGGCGTGGATCTGGGGGGGGGGAGAGGGAGAGGCGCAGAGGCGAGCGAGAGGGGCAAGTGGGAGGGATGGGCGGAGGCCGAGGCGTCGGGGCGACCTTATCCTCCCCCGTCGGCGGCGAGGTGGTGCGGCGGGGACCTGCCCCTGTTCCGACCCCGGTCGGGGGAACAGGGAAGGGGAGGGCGACCCGGGGAGGTGGGCTAGGCCGGCTGGGCCTGGGGTCGGCCCAGTTGGGCCAGGGTCCAGTGGGGGGGGGCTTCTCCTTCTCCTTTTTTTCTTTGTTTGTTCTTTTTTCTTTTGTATTTTCTTTTTATTTATTTATTTATTTATTTTCTTTTCTGTTTTATTTCAATTTAATTTATTTATGCATTTTATAAAATATGTTTTCTTTAGTATAATTACCCTTGTAATATTTGGCATGGCCCGAACATTTTTGTTTAAATTTTTGAAAACTTTTATTTTCCACTTTAAATTTAATTGAAGTTTGAATTAGGAGTTTGAAAAGAAATGTGATTCCAATGTGATCAAGCCCTGTTTAGCAACATGATTAGCTTAATCACAGAGAGTTACTGTAGCATGATTCTCGGGGTGTTACAAATCTCCTCCACTACAAGAAATCTCGTCCCGAGATTTAGGAGGTAGAAGGAAACAGTGCGGGGTATTCTTCGCGCAGACGATCGTCTCATTCCCAAGTGGCCTCATCTTCAGAATGGTGCGACCACTGGACTTTGAGAAACTTGATCGCCTTCTGACGTGTGCGGCGTTCAGCTTGGTCGAGAATGCGGACCGGATGCTCCTTATAGGAGAGGTCTTGCTGCAATTCGAGCACTTCATGATCCACAGCTCGGATTGGGTCCTTGAAGCAACGGCGGAGCTGTGACACATGGAACACATCGTGAACCTGAGAAAGGTTCGGCGGTAGCTCCAGTTGGTATGCCACTTTTCCACGCCTTTCGAGAATAGTGAATGGCCCAATATAGCGAGGAGCTAGTTTGCCCTTGATCCCGAAGCGGTGAGCACCCTTCATAGGTGTGACTCGAAGATAAGCCTTTTCGCCAGGTTGATAGACCATGTCTTTATGATGACGGTCATACTGACTCTTCTGACGTGACTGAGCAGTCTTGAGATTCTCGCGAATAATGCGGACTTGTTCTTCGGCATCTTGGATAATATCCGGACCGAAGAGTGGACGTTCCCCAGTTTCTGACCAGTTCAGAGGGGTTCGGCACTTTCGTCCATATAACACTTCGAAGGGGGCCATCTTCAGACTAGCTTGTAGCTATTATTATAAGAGAACTCAGCATACGGGAGAGATTCCTCCCATTTCTTGCCGAAGGAAATAACACAAGCTCGAAGCATGTCTTCGAGAACTTGGTTGACGCGTTCAACCTGCCCCTTGCGATTGAGGATGAAACGCAGTACTGAATGACAGATGAGTTCCCATAGCTTCTTGGAAACTTGCCCAGAATCTTGAAGTGAATAAGCTGCCACGGTCTGAACTGATAACCAATGGAATACCGTGGAGTGAAACAATCCTGGACATATAGAGCGTTGCCAGTTGACTAGCAGTGATCGTTTCCTTGACCGCCAGGAAATGTGCAACTTTGGAAAGCCGGTCAATGACGACAAGAATAGCATCATTACCTTTCTGTGACTTGGGAAATCCAGTGACGAAGTCCATCTCAACATGGTCCCATTTCCATTCAGGAATAGAGATAGGTTGCAGAGTTCCAGCAGGCCTTTGATGTTCTGCTTTGATACGACGGCAAACGTCACATTCAGCAACATAACGAGCAATGTCTTGCTTCATATTAGACCACCAGAATCTCTGACGGATGTCTTGGTACATCTTTGTACTACCAGGATGGATACATAGAGGCGTATCATGAGCTTCTTTCATAACTTCCTGTGTCATATCCAGGTTTTTCTCTGCACATGGCACCACTAGGCGGCCCTTGAAGTATAGGGTGCCATCTTCAGCAATGGTGAAGAATGAGGGCTTTCCTTCTGCGAGGTAGCGCTTAATCTTGTGGGCTTCAGAGTCATACTTCTGTAGCCTTTTGATGCTATCCACGAGATCTGGTTTAGCAACTAGGGTATTGAGGGAACCCTGGGTAACAACGTGGAGGTTCACCTTGCCAAACTCCTTAGGAGGGGGAGCGAGTGCACCCGGTGGAACAATATGGAGGTTCAACTTCCTGAATTCTTCAACAAGCGAGGGTTGAACTTTGTGAACCTGGAGGTGGTTGCAGTAAGACTTGCGGCTCAAGGCATCAGCCATTACATTAGCCTTGCCTGGCGTATAGGAAATACCCAAGTCAAAGTCTGCAACAAGCTCCATCCATCTCTGCTGACGGAGGTTCAGGTCTGGCTGAGTAAACAGATACTTCAGACTTTGGTGGTCAGTGAAGATCTCGCAACGATTACCGAGAAAGTAATGTCGCCACTGCTTTAGCGCATGAATGACAGCAGCAAGTTCGAGGTCATGAACTGGGTAGTTCTCTTCGTGAGGGCGCAATTGCCGAGAGGCATAAGCAATCACTTTGCGGTCTTGCATTAGGACACAGCCTAAGCCTTGACGGGAAGCGTCGCAGTAAATGACGAAGTCCTTCTTAGTATCAGGTGGAGCTAGAACTGGAGCAGAAGTCAACTTGTCTTTGAGTGCCTGGAAACTTTCCTGACATTTGTCTGTCCATTGGAACTTGACGCCCTTATGCAACAGATTAGTCAGTGGCCTGGCGATCTTGGAGAAGTTCTCGACGAATCAACGGCAATAGCTAGCGAGACTGAGAAAACTTCTGACTTGCCTAACGTTCTTGGGAGGAGTCCAATCAAGGATAGCCTGAACTCGCTCGGGGTTGACGGCAATACCATCCTTAGAGATGACATGCCCAAGATAGGTTACTTCTGGTAGCCAGAATTCACATTTGGAGAACTTGGCATATAGTTGATGCTCTCGTAGCTTTTCCAGCACAAGTCGAAGATGTTCAGCATGTTCTTCTTCGTTCTTGGAAAATACCAGGATATCATCCAGATAAACCACGACGAACTTGTCGAGGTAATCCATGAATATATAGTTCATCAGACGAGAGAAGGTGGCTGGAGCATTGGTTAAACCGAAAGACATGACGGTGTACTCGTATGAACCATAGCGAGTCACGAAGGCGGTCTTAGGGATATCCTCTTCGCGAACACGGATCTGGTGGTAGCCCAACCTCAAGTCGAGCTTAGAGAACACTGACGAACCCGCCAGTTGATCATACAGATCATTGATCCGAGGAAGGGGGTATTTATTCTGGATGGTAGCTTGGTTTATAGGACGGTAGTCTTGAACTAACCGGTTTGTCCCATCCTTCTTCTTGACAAAGAGGGAAGGTGCTCCCCAAGGAGAGCAACTTGGGCGAATGAATCCTTTGCAAAGAGATTTGTCGATTTCCTCCTTAAGCTCAAGGAGTTCATGCGGCGGCATCTTGTAGGGTCGCTTGGCTATAGGAGTGGTGCTTGGTTTCAAGTCGATGATGAATTCGACAGCTCTAGCAGGGGGAATCCCTGGAAGTTCTTCAGGGAAGACGTCGAGGAATTCACGCACGACGGGAATGTTTTCAATGCCCTCGAGTGGTGCAGCGTTCAATGCATTCAATGCATAGAGCCTTGCCTCGGCATTTTGCACCAGATGGGCTTGGTAAGTAACTATCTCATCTGAAGGGTGTAGCAGATGGACGGTCTTAGTGGTGCAAACGATTGAAGCAGTATGCGCTTTTAACCAATTCATTCCCAGAATGAGATCAATGCTACAGGACTTCAGTACGATGGGAGAGACAAGAAATTCCAGTCCTTCAATTTCAAAAGTAACGTCGTGACTAACCATAGAGGTTTGACATTGGCCCGCAGGGGTGTGTACCACTAGCGGAGTGTTTATCTATTCGTAATTGATGCCATGCAGGAATGCAAATTCTGCTGATATGAATGAATGGGATGCTCCTGTCTCAAATAAAACGGATGCTGGTACTGAATTTACGAGGAGTGTACCCATCACAGTAGCAGGCTGGTCTTGAGCTTCGCTGAGATCAACGTGGTTGGCATGAGCACGACCATAAGACTTAGCATTGTTGTTGCGGGGCTGGTTGTTACCACAGCCAGCTGCTGGAAGGGCCAGTTGATTCTGGTTCTGATAGCAGTTCCTGGCAAAGTGACCCGGTTGACCACACTTGAAGCACAGACCATTATCGGGAGTGGGAACAGGAGCCCCAGGTGGGGGAGCTGGTAGCTTTGACTGCCTAGATGGTGGAGGAGGCAGACGCGGTGCAGCATAAGATTTCCTTGGAGCGGGTGCATTTGGACGATACATGCTGTTCGGGATCCATATCTTACGCTTCTGTGAGGGCGAGCCCGAAGATGAGCCCGTGTCACGGTTGCGCCTCTGAGAGCTCTGGTATTACTGCAGACCAGTCTCGACATTGATGGCCTTATTCACCAAGGTGGCGAAATCAGCAAAGTCATGCACTAGAAGTGCGAGCTTGATGTCAGCTTGAAGGCCATCACGGAACTTCTCCTGTCTGCGTGCATCACTTGCAATGTCCTCTTCAGCATAGCGAGACAAGTCCAGAAACTCCCACTGATAAGCTTCAACAGTTTTGTTGCCTTGGGTGAGGTTGCGGAACTCACGCTTCTTCCGGTCCATGACTCCCTGAGGAATGAAGCAGGCACGGAAAGCTGCTTGGAAGTCTGGCCAGGTGATGATTGTTCCAGCTGGCATAGTACGCCTGTGGCTGTCCCACCATTGAGCTGCGGGTCCCTTCAAGAAGAAGGAAGCAAAAGTGACATAGCTGGCAGGGGCTACATCAGCAGACTCCATCTCATAGGTGATGTCACGGAGCCAGTCATCAGCATCCAGAGGCTGAGTTGAGCTGCGGTAGATGGTTGGGTTGAGGCGTATGAAATCTTGAAGAGTCACTTGGGCTGGCTGCTGGTTCATATTGGGGCGAGGAAACTGAGCCATCATATTTTCCATGAACTGGCGGTTCAGTTCAAACTGTTGGATCATACCAGCCATGTACTCAGGTGGTGGTGGGGCATCGCCACCATGACCACGACCACCTGGTCTAACCATCCTGCTAATATATAATAGGGGTAGTTCAGCATTGAGAAATATTTGCAAAGACAAGAATCATTCAGGATGAAACATGCATAATGAAAGGAGCACGATAGCTACTACATAGTAGTCGGCATAACTTACAAAAGGGGTCATGCATAGAGTTCAGTACACAGAGTTCAGTACATAGACTAAAACATCATAGGCGACACACAGGCTCGCGGCGACTGCAACTAATACTTAACTAAGCAAGACTACATCAGTCCCAAGAGGTACTGTGGAGGTAATCGTAGCCCGACAGCTGGTAGTGAGGCAACGGATAGCCCTCCACGTCAGTAGACTGGGGGCCGCGGATACTCAGGTGTAGAGCCCGACGCTCAGGTGGCAGAAGAGGACCAAGTGCGGGGGAGTAGCCTCCCACCTCTGGCCAACCGACACCATGGGGCATCACGTTCCTGGCTGGGTAGATCGTAGTACGCGGTACCTGTCCAGATCGGACAAAGGGGTGCAGCAGCGTCAGAGCACGGTAAAGGTGCTGACGGGTGGTGTACATCTCGTGGCGAAGAGCTCGGTTAGCTCGATCCAGCCCATCAGCATGCAGAACCAGGTTCTGATGGTAGAAGGGCTCTCGGGTGACAGTGGAGTAGGCAGCAGTATAGTATCCCTCCGCACCAACATCAGATGCGATAGCAATGTGCCTGAAAGGGGAGGTGTCCAACTCCCGATACTCTCCACGAAGACGTGTCAGAGCAGCATAGGCAGCATCGTGGACAGCCATATCGATGGTCACACCAACACCATATGCGGTGTGCAGCACAGTAGTGGAGTCGTACTCCCGAGAGTAGAGGTGGACGATGGCACGGTACTGCTCCTGGTTAAAGTCCTGGTACTCCTCGTAGACGGTGTACTCAGGGTGCCAGCGATAACCCAGATAGGTCATCATCTCAGCTAGCACCGCAGGTGATCCCGAGGCACCAATGGCCGTCGTGTGGCGAACGACCTGCCTCGTGGGTTCCATCTGAAAGCAAAGACGTTTCAAAGGAGTCAAATGACAGTCTGTGAATTGTTCAAAATAGTATTCTAAGAAACAACTATGGCTTATCCAACTTTGGGGTGAATGTGGTCACGGGATCCTAGTGTTAGAGTTAGTAAATTCGTTTAACCCGAGTAGAAGAGAGTTCAGAGTCCCAGAGTAAAGGTCGAGGAGTAAAAGATCCTAGTACCACCCAATGGCGACGTGGGCCCGTAAGACACACAGCCATGTTAGTAAAAGTTTTGTAATGTCTAAACTCGACTTCGGCCAAGGAGTGTGGAAATGGGGATTCCTACAGGCAGTCGGCTCTGATACCAACTTGTGACACCCCCGATTTGATCGTACACTAATCATGCACGCAAATGTGTACGATCAAGGTCAGGGACTCACGGGAAGATATCACAACACAACTCTAAAACATAATTACGTCATACAAGCATCATAATACAAGCCAGGGGCCTCGGGGGCTCGAATACAAGTGCTCGATCATAGACGAGTCAGCGGAAGCAACAATATCTGAGTATAGACATAAGTTAAACAAGTTTGCCTTAAGAAGGCTAGCACAAACTGGGATACAGATCGAACGAGGCGCAATCCTCCTGCCTGGGATCCTCCTAACTACTCCTGATCGTCGTCAGCGGGCTGCACGTAGTAGTAGGCACCTCCAGCATCGTAGGTGTCGTCGTCGACGGTGGCGTCTGGCTCCTGGACTCCAGCATCTGGTTGTGACAACCAGATAGAAAAGAAAAGGGGGAAAAGAGGGAGAGAAGCAACCGTGAGTACTCATCCAAAGTACTCGCAAGCAAGGAGCTACACTACATATGCATGGGTATATGTGTAAAGGGGCATATCAGTGGACTGAACTGCAGAATGCCAGAATAGGAGGGGGATAGCTAGTCCTGTCGAAGACTACGCTTCTGGTCATCTCCATCTTGCAGCATGTAGAAGAGAGTAGATTGAAGTCCTCCAAGTAGCATCGCATAGCATAATCCTACCCGGCGATCACCTCCTCGTCGCCCTGTTAGAGAGCGATCACCGGGTTGTATCTGGCACTTGGAAGGGTGTATTTTATCCAGTATCCAGTTCTAGTTGTCATAAGGTCAAGGTACAACTCCGGGTCGTCCTTTTACCGAGGGACACGGCTATTCGAATAGATAAACTTCCTGCAGGGGTGCACCACATAACCCAACACGCTCGATCCCATTTGGCCGGACACACTTTTCTGGGTCATGCCCGGCCTCGTAAGATCAACGCGTCGCAACCCCACCTAAGCACAACAGAGCGGTCAGCACGCCGGTCTAATCCTAAGCGCGCAGGGGTCTGGGCCCATCGCCCTATGCACACCTGCACGTTGCGAACGCGGCCGCGAGCAGACCTAGCAACCCACACGATCACGGCGGTTACGTCAAAGCGGTCCAACACGGCGCGCGCCACTCAGTCGCTGACGTCACGAAGGCTTCGGCTGATACCACGACGCCGGGATACCCATAACTACTCCCGCGTAGATGGCTAGTGCGTATAGACCAAATGGCCAGACTCAGATCAAATACCAAGATCTCGTTAAGCGTGTTAAGTAACCGCGAACGCCGACCAGGGCCAGGCCCACCTCTCACCTGGGTGGTCTCAACCTGCCCTGTCGCTCCGCCACAAAGATCCACTTGCGGGTACTCCTACGAGCCGACCCGACTTTTGTCATCACATGTGTCATGTACTTAGTATATAAGTATATACCCGTGATCACCGCCCAGGTGATCACGGCCCGATAGTATAGCACAGCAGACGGACAAGGATAGGCTATGTATCAGGATAGGATATCGAAAAGCAGTAACATGCTACACTACTCTAATGCAAGCAGTATAGAGAAGAATAGGCGATATCTGGTGATCAAGGGGGGGGGGCTTGCCTGGTTGCTCTGGCAAGTAGGAGGGGCCGTCAACTCCGTAGTCGAACTGGGCAGCAGCAGTGTCGGTCTCGTAGTCTACCGGAGAGAAGAGGGGGAAGAAACAGTAAATACAATGCAAACATAAACATGACGATGCGTGACATGACAATGAGCAGTGCTAGGTGTGTCCTAACGCGACAGTAGGTGGTACCGGCGAAGGGGGGGAACATCCGGGAAGTATTCCCGATGTTTCGCGTTTTCGGACAGACGGACCGGAGGGGGAAAGTTGCTAGATCGATAGGTTAGGGAGGTGTGGTGGACGAACGGACTGCGTATTCGGATTCGTCTCGTCGTTCTGAGCAACTTTCAGGTAGAAAACATTTTCATCCGAGTTACGGTTTAAAAGATATGAATTTTCGAAGATTATTTGAATTTCTGGAATTATTTGAATTTAGCAAAAATGAATTATGACGTCAGCATGAGGTAATGCTGACGTCAGCAGGTCAACAGGTCGGCTGACCAGTCAAACCAGACAGGTGGGTCCTACCTGTCATAGACAGTGGACTAATCAGAAGATTAAATAAACTAAAATTAGATTAATTAACTACTGGACCCCACCTGTCATAGTCTAATTATCTAAACTAATTAGTTTTAATTATTAAAATGTTTAAATTATCGGATTAAGTGGTGGGGCCCGCACGTCAGTGGCTGGGGCCTACCCAGTCAGCAGTTGACTGGGTCAACCCAGTCAACTGGGACCCACGGGGCCCACTGGCAGTGGCTCTGGGGTGGCCCCAGGCCAGCCACATCGGCGGCCGGCGCCGGAGCGACTCCGGCGACCAAAACAGAGGCGGCCCCTCGCCGGAGTTGGCCGGAATCGCGCTACGGGGCTCGGGGAGGAGCGGGGCTAGGCTCATTCGAAGGCCCGCGCCGTGGCGCATTGAATGGAGGTGGTGGCTTGGTCGGAGGAGGGCCGCAGCATCGCCGGCGACGAGCGGGGCGGACGCCGGGGCTCGGGTGAGTTTGATGGCGAGGCTGCGGGGCATGGTTCATCGCGGGGCTGGGCGCGTTCGAACGCAGAGACGAAGCCGCGTCGAACGGTAGCGACACCGTGGCCGGAGAGGCTGTGTAGCGACGGCGACGAGTGGCGCGGCGGACGCCGACGTTCGGCCGCGAGAGGGAACGGCGGTGCCACGCGTTAATGGGCAAACGGGAGAGAGAGGAGGAAGCATGGGCTCACCGAGCGGCGCACACGGTGGCCCTTGGGGGTTTAGTAGCTGCAGGGGCGTGGCCGGAGTTGGTGAAGAGCGGCGGCGGAGCTTGTCGGAGCAGAGGAGGAAGACGGCGACGTCGGGGGGGGGGGGGCGTTGCGGTGGTTCCGGTCTCCAACGGGCTGCACCAGTCGAAGCAGCGGGCGACGGCGGCCCTTGGAGACACCGTGGGGCGGCGAGGTGGGCACGGTGGCCGTGGCTAGGCCGGAGGCATG
Source organism: Triticum aestivum (assembly GCF_018294505.1). Classification (NCBI taxonomy): domain Eukaryota; kingdom Viridiplantae; phylum Streptophyta; class Magnoliopsida; order Poales; family Poaceae; genus Triticum; species Triticum aestivum. Next base: position 510,840,459 of record NC_057802.1, on the reverse strand, counting down.
GTGGCGGTGGCGTTCGGATGCGAAGGGGAAGGAGAGGGCGGCGTGGATCTGGGGGGGGAGAGGGAGAGGCGCAGAGGCGAGCGAGAGGGGCAAGTGGGAGGGATGGGCGGAGGCCGAGGCGTCGGGGCGGCCTTATCCTCCCCCGTCGCCGGCGAGGTGGTGCGGCGGGGACCTGCCCCTGTTCCGACCCCGGTCGGGGGAACAGGGAAGGGGAGGGCGACCCGGGGAGGTGGGCTAGGCCGACTGGGCCTGGGGTCGGCCCAGTTGGGCCAGGGTCCAGTGGGGGGGGGCTTCTCCTTCTCCTTTTTTTCTTTGTTTGTTATGTTTTCTTTTGTATTTTCTTTTTATTTATTTATTTTCTTTTCTGTTTTATTTCAATTTAATTTATTTATGCATTTTATAAAATATGTTTTCTTTAGTATAATTACCCTTGTAATATTTGGCATGGCCCGAACATTTTTGTTTAAAATTTTGAAAACTTTTATCTTCCACTTTAAATTTAATTGAAGTTTGAATTAGGAGTTTGAAAAGAAATGTGATTCCAATGTGATCAAGCCCTGTTTAGCAACATGATTAGCTTAATCACAGAGAGTTACTGTAGCATGATTCTCGGGGTGTTACAGGAACCCATTAGGCAAGATGACATGATGTAGAGGGATAAACTCAAGCAATATGATATAAACCCCATCTTTTTATCCTCGATGGCAACAATACAATGCGTGCCTTGCTGCCCCTGCTGTCACTGGGAAAGGACACCGCAAGATTGAACCTAAAGCTAAGCACTTCTCCCATTTCAAGAAAGATCAATCTAGTAGGCCAAACAAAACTGATAATTCGAAGAGACTTGCAAAGATAACAAATCATACATAAAAGAATTCAGAGGAGATTCAAATATTGTTCATAGATAATCTTGATCATAAACCCACAATTCATCGAAACTCGACAAACACACCGCAAAAAGAATTACATCGAATAGATCTCCAAGAGAATCGAGGAGAACTTTGTATTGAGATCCAAAGAGAGAGAAGAAGCCATCTAGCTAATAACTATGGACCCGAAGGTCTGTGGTAAACTACTCACACATCATCGGAGAGGCTATGGTGTTGATGTAGAAGCCCTCCGTGATCGATTCCCCCTCCGGCGGAGCGCCGGAAAAGGCCCCAAGATGGGATCTCACGGGTACAGAAGGTTGCGGTGGTGGAAATAGGGTTTCGTGGTGCTCCTGGATGTTTTTGGGGTGTATGGATATATATAGGAGGAAGAAGTAGGTCGGTGGAGCTGCGAGGGGCCCAGGAGGGTGGGGGGCGCACCCAGGGGGGCAGGCGTGCCTCCCTGCCTCATGGCCTCCTCGCTTCTTTCATGACGTCCACTCCAAGTCCCCTGGATCACGTTTTTTCCAAAAATAACTCCCCCGAAGGTTTCATTCCGTTTGGATTCCGTTTGATATTCCTTTCTGCGAAACACTGAAATAGGCAAAAAAACTACAATTTGCACTCGGCCTTTGGTTAGTAGGTTAGTCCCAAAAATAATATACAAGTGTATAATAAAGCCCATTAAACATACAAAACAGATAATATAATAGCATGGAACAATAAAAAATTATAGATACGTTGGAGACGTGTCAAGCATCCCCAAGCTTAATTCCTGCTCGTCCTCGAGTAGGTAAATGATAAAAACAGAATTTTTGATGTGGAATGCTACCTAACATAATTTTCTAAGTAATTATCTTTATTGTGGCATGAATGTTCAGATCCGAGAGATTCAAGAAAAAAGTTTAATATTGACATAAAAATAATAATACTTCAAGCATACTAACTAAGCAATTATGTCTTCTCAAAATAACATGGCCAAAGAAAGTTCATCCCTACAAAATCATATAGTTTGGTTGTGCTCCATATTCGTCACACAAGAATGCTCTCATCATGCACAAGCCCGGTGACAAGCCAAGCAATTGTTTCATACTTTAGTAATCTCAAACTTTTTCAACTTTCACGCAGTACATGAGCGTGAGCCATGGACATAGCACTATGGATGGAATAGAGTATGATGATGGGGGTTATGTGGAGAAGACAAAAAAGGATAAAGTCTCACATTGACGCGGCTAATCAACGGTCTAGGGAGATGTCTGTCAATTGATGTCAATGCAAGGAGTAGGGATTTCCATGCAACAGATCCACTAGAGCTATAAATGTATGAAAGCTCAACAAAAAACCAAGTGGGTGTGCATCCAACTTGCTTGCTCACGAAGACCTAGGGCATTTGAGGAAGCCCATTGTTGGAATATACAAGCCAAGTTCTATAATGAAAAAAAATTCCCACTAGTATATGAAAGTGATAAAACAAGAGACTCTCTATCATAAAGATCATGGTGCTACTTTGAAGCACAAGTGTGGAAAAGAGGATAGTAGCATTGTCCTTTTTTCTTTTTTCTTTTTTTCTCTTCTTTTTTCTGGGCCTTCCATTTTTGTGGCCTTTCTTCCTTTTTTTATTTGGGACAATGCTCTATTAATGATGATCATCACACTTCTATTTATTTACAACTCAATGATTACAACTCGATACTAGAACAAAATATGACTCTATATGAATGCCTTCGGCGGTGTACCGGGATGGGCAATGAATCAAGAGTGACACGTATGATAAATTATGCATGGTGGCTTTGCCACAAAATACGATGTCAACTACATGATCATGCAAGGCAATATGACAATGATGAAGCGTGTCATAATAAATAAAATGGTGGAAAGTTGCATGGCAATATATGTCGGAATGGCTACGGAAATGCCATAATAGGTAGGTATGGTGGCTGTTTTGAGGAAGATATAAGGAGGTTTATGTGTGATAGAGCGTGTCATATCACGGGGTTTGGATGCACCGGCGAAGTTTGGACCAACTCTCAAGGTGAGAAAGGGCAATGCACGGTACCGAAGAGGCTAGCAATGATGGAAAGGTGAGAGTGCATATAATCCATGGACTCAACATTAGTCATAAAGAACTCACATACTTATTGCAAAAATCTACAAGTCATCAAAAACCAAGCATTACAAACATGCTCCTAGGGGGATAGATTGGTAGGAAAAGACCATCACTCGTCCCCGACCACCACTCATAAGGAGGACAATCAAAGAAACACCCCATGCTTCAAATTTGTTACACATCGGTTACCATACGTGCATGCTACAGGACTTGCAAACTCCAACACAAGTATTTCTCAAATTCAAAATTACTCAACTAGCACGACTCTAATATTACCATCTTCATATCTCAAAACAATCGTCAAGTATCAAACTTCTCATAGTATTCAATGCACTTTTTATGAAAGTTTTTATTATACCCATCTTGGATGCCTATCATATTAGGACTAATTTTATAACCAAAGCAAATTACCATGCTGTTCTAAAGGACTCTCAAAATAATATAAGTTAAGCATGAGAGATCAATTATTTCTATAAAATAAAACCACCACCGTGCTCTAAAAGATATAAGTGAAGCACTAGAGCAAAATTATCTAGCTCAAAAGATATAAGTGAAGCACATAGAGTATTCTAATAAATTCCGATTCATGTGTGTCTCTCCCAAAAAGGTGTGTACAACAAGGATGATCGTGGTAAACTAAAAGCAAAGACTCAAATCATACAAGATGCTCCAAGCAAAACACATATCATGTGGTGAATAAAAATATAGCCTCAGGTAAAGTTACCGATGGACGAGGACGAAAGAGGGGATGCCTTCCGGGGCATCCCCAAGCTTAGACTTTTGGTTGTCCTTGAATTTTACCTTGGGGTGCCCTGGGCATCCCCAAGCTTAGGCTCTTGCCACTCCTTATTCCATAATCCATCAAATCTTTACCCAAAACTTGAAAACTTCACAACACAAAACTCAACAGAAAATCTCATGAGCTTCGTTAGCGAAAGAAAACAAACCACCACTTCAAGGTACTGTAATGAACTCATTATTTATTTATATTGGCGTTAAACCTACTATATTCCAACTTATCTATGGTTTATACTCTCCAATACTAGCCATAGATTCATCAAAATAAGCAAACAACACACGAAAAACAGAATCTGTCAAAAACAGAACAGTCTGTAATAATCAGATTTGTTCGAATACTTTTGGAACTCCAAAAATTCTGAAAAACTAGGACAACCTGGAAAATTTGTATATTGATATACTGCAAAAAGAATTGGTATTTTATCACGTTCTGGTGAATTTTAACAGTTATTGTCGTGAGCGCAAAGTTTCTGTCTTTTTCAGCAAGATCAAACAACTATCACCCAAGAAGATTCTATTGGTTCTACTTGGCACAAACACTAATTAAAACATGAAAAGACATCTAAACAGAAGCTAGATGAATTATTTATTACTAAACAGAACCAAAAAGCAAGAAACAAAAATAAAATTGGGTTGCCTCCCAACAAGCACTATCGTTTAACGCCCCTAGCTAGGCATAAAGGCAAGAATAGATCTAGGTATTATCATCTTTGGTATGCAATCCGTAAGTGGCTCTCATAATAGATTCATAAGGTAATTTAATTTTCTTTCTAGGAAAGTGTTCCATGCCTTTCCTTAACGGAAATTGGAATCTAATATTTCCTTCTTTCATATCAATAATTGCACCAATCGTTCTAAGAAAAGGTCTACCAAGAATAATAGGACATGTAGGATTGCAATCTATGTCAAGAACAATGAAATCTACGGGCACATAATTCCTATTAGCAACAATAAGAACATCATTAATTCTTCCCATAGGTTTCTTAATGGTAGAATCCGCAAGATGCAAATTTAATGAACAATCATCAAATTCACGGAAACCTAATACATCACACCAAGTTTTTGGAATCGTGGAAACACTAGCACCCAAATCACATAAAGCATAGCATTCATGATCTTTAATCTTAATTTTAATAGTAGGTTCCCACTCATCATAAAGTTTTCTAGGGATAGAAACTTCTAATTCAAGTTTTTCTTCATAGGATTGCATTAAAGCATCAACGATATGTTTAGTAAAAGCTTTATTTTGACTATAAGCATGAGGAGAATTTAACACGGATTGCAACAAGGAAATACAATCTATTAAAGAACAATTATCATAATTAAATTCCTTGAAATCCAGAATAGTGGGTTCATTGCTATGTAAAGTTTTGACCTCTTCAATCCCACTTTTACCAAATTTTGCGTCAAGATCCAAAAACTCCGAATCATTGGGACGCCTTTTAACTAAAGTTGACTCATCTCCAGTCCCATCATTATCAAGATTCATATTGCAAAACAAATATTTAATAGGATACACATCAATCACTTTTAGGTCTTCATCCCTATTATCATGAAAACTAGAAGAACACGCTTTTACAAAGCAATCTTTCTTAGCACGCATCCTAGCAGTTCTTTCTTTGCACTCATCAATGGAAATTCTCATGGCTTTGAGAGACTCATTGATATCATGCTTAGGAGGAATAGATCTAAGTTTCAAAGAATCAACATCAAGAGAAATTCTATCCACGTTCCTAGCCAACTCATCAATCTTGGGCAATTTTTCTTCAAGCAAAGCATTGAAATTCTTTTGCGAACTAATAAATTCTTTAACACTAGTCTCAAAATTAGAGGACATCTTATTATAATTTCCATAAGAGTTGTTGTAGGAATTACCATAATTATTAGAGGAATTACTAGGAAACGGCCTAGGATTAAAATTTCCTCTATAAGCGTTGTTACCAAAATTGTTCCTACCAACAAAATTCACATCCATAGATTCATTATTATTCTCAATCAAAGTAGACAAAGGCATATCATTAGGATCAGAAGAAGCACTCTTATTAGCAAACAATTTCATAAGTTCATCCATCTTTCCACTGAAAACATTAATCTCTTCTATCGCATGAACCTTTTTACTAGTAGATATTTCGGTGTGCCATTAAGAATAATTAACCATAATATTATCTAGGAGTTTAGTAGATTCTCCTAAAGTGATTTCCATAAAAGTGCCCCCCGCGGCCGAATCTAAAAGATTTCTAGAAGCAAAATTCAATCCGGCATAATTTTTTTGTATAATCATCCATAAATTCAAACCATGTGTAGGGCAATTACGTATCATTAATTTCATCCTCTCCCAAGCTTGCGCAACATGTTCATGATCAAGTTGCTTAAAATTCATAATATCATTTCTAAGAGAGATGATCTTAGCGGGAGGAAAATACTTAGAGATAAAAGCATCTTTGCACTTATTCCATGAATCAATACTATTTTTAGGAAAAGATGAAAACCAAGTTTTAGGACGATCTCTAAGCGAAAATGGAAATAGCTTTAATTTAACAATATCATTATCCACATCTTTCTTCTTTTGCATATCACACAAATGAATGAAGTTTTTTAGATGTGTAGCGGCATCTTCACTTGGAAGGCTAGAGAATTGATCTTTCATGACAAGATTCAACAAAGCAACATTAATTTCACAAGATTCAACATGGGTAATAGGAGCAATCGGAGTGCTAAGAAAATCATTGTTGTTGGTATTGGAAAATTCACACAATTTAGTATTGTCTTGAGCGATCGTGACAAACAATCCAACACACAAGCACACAAGAAGCAAGCGAAAAGAGACGAACGGAAAAAGAGGGCGAATAAAACGGCAAGGGTGAAGTGGGGGAGAGGAAAACGAGAGGCAAATGGAAAATAATGTAATGCGAGGGATAAGAGTTGTGATGGGTAGTTGGTATGTCTTGACTTGAGTTGACTTAGCGTAGATCCCCCCAGCAACGGCTGACGGTGTCCTGGACTAAGGGGTACTCACCACGTCGTCTCCCGACCAGCTGGATCGGGCCGAGGACCCCCATGGCGGTTCAGTCATGGGCCACTTCGGGGAGCCCATGCCGCATACAAGGAAGATCCCGCGAGACTTGGCGCACAAGACGAGGACTCTCCTAAACCCTAGGCCTCTGGTGTGTTATATAAACCGAGGGCAGGCTAGTCAATAGACAATCTGATATTCATTACTACAATCTCGTGGTAGATACATGTACTCTGTACAACACCCATGTCAATACAATCAAAAGCAGCATGTAGGGTATTATCTCTTCGAGAGAGCCCGAAGCTGGGTAAAATCCCGTGTCCATGTTACTATCGCTCCAAGACGCCTAGCTTAGGACCCCTACTACGAGATATGCCGGATATAGAACCGACATTGGTGCTTTCATTGAGAGCCTGCTAGGCGATCGTTGCGGTTCGATGGGTCTTCTACCGACGCCAAATCAGGTGTTATACTTTCAGTTTATTTTGTTTTACATATATCGGTTTGTTTACAAATTATCTACGTCCCCGTGTGCAATTCTTTTACAGATCGGTTTTTGCCCTCGCTTGGAAGTCGGGATCAAGAGATAGTCACGCAAACGCCGCACACCCCGATCTCCACTGCGCAATCTGTGCGATGCACATCGAGCTGAGGCATGCTGTCCGGTCGTGTTTTTTTGGCCCGCTTGTCCGCTTAGGATCAAGTGAAAGTGCCGTATGCGGAGATCCGGATAAACAGTAGTGTATGTGGCTGTTTTCGAAGACGCCAGGTTCTGTTCGGCAACCGACAAGAAAATCAGATCCCGTGCATGGCTGCAGCCTCACGTGGACAGATTATTCAAAGCTGTCCTTTCTCCCCCCAAATTGCCGTGTGCACTAGGAGATCATCACGGAGATCCAATTCCTCTCTCTCTCTTCCTTATTCAATTAAGCCTTGAGGAAATAAACTACTCTAATAGCTAGTTTGTACTCCATGTACGTAAGCATGCATGGTACTAATTGTTTTGCAATTTTTGAGGTGTGACCACGGTGCAAATTTGCTTTGAAGTGCCACTGATCATTAAGGAAGCACTTCTCCCGAGGTTTGATGGATCAACTCAACTCTCTCGTATGGAGATCGACTGGCGGACGGCTTTGTCGCTTCCTACTTGTGATCCGACCAACTTTGCGTCTGCGGCCGGACAACTTTTCATCAGACTTTGCTTCGTCCCTCTTTGATCTGGCCAGCCACCTATATTACTACCAGGTGCTACCTATCCAAACTATTTTTAGTGCGCAGTACCTTTTCTCCTCAGAATTGTTGCTTGGGCCAGTGTTATTTTCTCTACACAGGTTAGCTAATTTGTGGCCACACTGAGATCGCCCCGAATTCATGTTTCATCATGCTGCCACTGCGCTACATCTGCGTCGTTATTCCGGGCGCCCTGAATCCAGCCCAGGAGGACGAGCATGCCTGCGTACAGTCCACGCGGAGCAGCGCCCGTGGTAACACGAATTCAGCTATGCGGCAACCCACAAGGAGATTTAATTATTTTTCCCTTTTTAATTCAGCTCTTCGTCGGCCGCTGGCAGTTCCTAGTAATCCTTTTTGAAAAGTGCATAGGTCTAGAGTATTTCTAACCTAATTAAATAATTGTTTTGCAAGGACGGTCCTTGTGATCTAATCTAAAAGCACTACTTCACGTATTGATGAATGCGGTCCAGCTAGCACTACTTCGGACAACGATCAATGTTCGACCGATGTTTCTTTATTCGCTTCGGTCCTCCACGATCATCGCTGTCCAGGTTTTATTTTTCTTAGCTATTTGTTTAGCACATAAATTATTATATAGAGAATATTTTCTGTTCTTTTGCGCTGCATTATTTTTGCAGAGAAAATTTTCCGACCCTTGTACAGGGCGTCGGTCTGACCAATCTCAGCGCAGTCACCGGGAGATTTGATCTTTCTTTTCTCCATTATTTAATTAAGTTTGGAGGCCGTCTACACTTTCACTAATGGTTTCACTTTCATGTGCTTCCCTGATGCAATTAGCACTACCAGTTGCTTCACGTCCATTGAGATTGGATTGATGCGACAAGCAGCTTACGTGGTACCTTCCACATGAAGCCACATGAGTACTTCGGGGGCGTCTCTTTCACAACAATTGCTACATGCGGATTAGGCCGACAGCCACCGCATCGACCGACACCTCGGCACAATGAGTTCGGATCATACCAGGCCGATGGTGTCGCCCCGCGCATGCCGACCTGCATCGACGGGTCCGCGCTGTCACTCCGTCGAACCAACCCCGGCGCACAGGCCAAACTTACCTCATGATTCGCTTCGCATATATTAATTATGCAATTTTTTCTTTCAATTATTATTGTTTGTGCACTGTTTTATGTGTGCAGGTAATCGATTTTGACTATGTTACGCGGTCACTTCAGTGTCACCAGCCGACCTGCTTGCACACCTCAGCTGGCATGAGACTTTGGCATCACCAGCCGACCTGCATGAGACTTCGGCATCCGCCGATCACAGCTTCGCCATGTTAACTGGGCCGAGAACTTCATCTCTCCACATCGGCCGCGCAGCGTCATCGCTTCATCAAACTGACGTACACCATGCCGAATAGGTCGACTGGCGTGGGGGCTTCATTGTCACCTTGCCGACCAACTCCGCCAGCTCGGCTAGACTGGGGGCTTCACCTTACCACATCGGCCGAACCGTGTCACTACTCCGGAGTGCCGAACTCCTTGCTCGGACACCTCGGGCTTGGGGGCTGGGACCTCGGCCATGCCGAAGACTACGAACCTTGTCAGATCAGTCACAGATCAATGGGCGTCTTCTTCCCGTCACAAGCCCGAATCGCGTCATCAACACCGAGCACATTAACCAGCTAAGTCGCTTTCATGCTCAAAAACTTTCAGTTTTAAATTTTGTTCGGTTCGACCAAGCATTATACTTTTTTGGCAAAAAGTGTGAAAAACTTGTCAAAACTTTGTTTGTGACACACAAATTAAAATACCCCGTTTACTTGGGGCTTCCTTTATGAAGCCTTTCCTCTTGCATATGATTATACTTGTATGGCTTTGGTCCTTGTTCGTGTATTACGCCACAATATGCACCATGTTGACTTAAGTGTTCCGCAAGCTGGGTTGCCTTGCTCCTGTGTTTACCCCTACATTCCCGATTGTTCGGCTAGGGAGTAAATGGAGCACCTCTGCGATTGTCATGATCGGGTCATCCGAGATCGGACCTCAGACTGGGTGAAGCCGAAAGTGTCGGCGTTCTGGGAACGGGGGCAACCCAGACTTGCCTGCCTGTGGCCCATGGCGTGGCTATGCTTGCGGGCCGTACGGCCCATCTTCATCAACAAGGCATTCAAGACCCTCGCGAGGGGCCAAGCCTCGCGAGGCGGACGATACAAGACCTCCTCAGGAGCGGCCTCGCCAGGCAGGCTCACGAGGATCGGAGAGATCAAGGCAAGGAAAATCTCACGAGGCTCTCGTGATGTGAGCCATGACGATCGACACCAGGCGGGCGCCATCGCGCGCAGCGTCCTTGTTTCCTCTTTGGTGCTAAGGAGGCAGGCGCAGGCGCGGAGTACCGAGGCATCAGGCAAAGGTTTCCATATCGGTGCAACGAGACCAAGACCCTAAGGACGGCAAGACGGAGGTCACCATGGAGCCCAAGGCGGCGTCACCACCAGAGCCTTTTGCAGGCGAAGACTACTTTTGTCAGGATAAGCTGTACTAGTTGTCCCCTTTCAAATTGGCCATTGTTGGGTCCCTTCCCGCTCAATATGTGGGGAGAGGACCAGGGCCTCTATAAAATAGGACTAGCCACCATGGTAGGAGGCATCGGATCTTGAGCCAATCCTTAGCCACACATCTAGCACAAGGACACCTCAACCTCAGGAGGCTGTTCTTCCCCTGTACTGTTCATCATCAGCCCATGAGGCAATCCACCACCACCACACTAGAGTAGGGTATTACACCACAACGGTGGCTCGAACCAGTATAAATCTTGTGTCCCTTGTGTTGTGAGTTCGTCGAGTTCGTCCGCGAGATCTTAGACAGCTAGGGAGTGGATCGGTAGGAGAGAAAGAACTTCGCGCGCACCCCAGAGTTCGAACGTTAAGGGTTTTGCCGGAACCCGTAATCCGACAGAAAGCTAGCGCTCTTATTGTTTTCAATCATGGTCGGCACACAATGGAACTCATGGGTACAAAAAATCTATTGCACAAGTCTCATAGTAACAATGAGCAATCGAAGAAAGGTATCAGTGGGGGTACTATTTTCTTCGAAGAAGCCTCTTACACTTCGTCAGTAATATAGTATAAGTTCCCTGAGCGCGCTTTGTCTGTTACAACCTTATGGCCTGATTGCCTGGTTATCGGAAACACCGTCAATATTCTCGACAAGTGGAGTACATAACACTTTTCGGCCCTTGACCGAAGAGGGAGAAGCTGACGGTCGGTTAAGAAGCGTTTAAAGTTCGGGTGAACACATATATGATATAAGTACTTGGTACATACAATCATTATACATAAAATTCTTTTACCCAAGTCACTTGGGGGCTCTTAAATTTATATGAGATGTTTTATAATAAGTGTTCTTCTTCTTAGTCATTGCAAAGTCTTCTTCTATCACTCCTTTTTTCGATGCGAGTGTGTGGTCAATAGCCGGGGAGCCTAATTTCTCTCCCAAAGCCCCTAGAGTTTAGTTTGCTAAACTGGCATAACGAGAAGTACTCCGCCTTCGGGATAGGAGGTTGAAGCCATAGGCTGACCCGCTCGAAGTCTTGATATAGGATGTGTCATGTTAAAGCACGACAGAAGCACAATTTTTTTTCTAAGACCAATTTTCGGGTTGGCACCGAACACTTGATCTAGTTCAGACGTCAAGTTTTTACTGCAGTTTTTTTATTTTCCAAGCCTATGGCACTTTTAAACTATTTGTGTGTTTCCAGCATTAGTCTCACAGGCCAATGCTGGACACCTTTAGAGATTCGGCAAAAACATTCTCGGATATTGCTATATATGCATCGGTTTCGAATTGTGTCTTCGGTCAATAGTTGGGTTGCCCGGCTCTTGTGCTTGCCTGCTACATTCCGTGTTGTTCGGCTAGGTGTGCAAAGGGAGAACCACTGCGATTGTGCTTCCAGCTCGCATGGTTAAGCGCCTCAGTGGAGAAAGCCGAAAACTGACTGTCACAATACGCGTAAACTGGTCAGCGATCCGATGGCTGTGTTAAACTATAACATCGATGGAGGTCACCCCATGTTAAACGATGGGCTGTCCATAACATTGGCCAATGTGTTAACGGCTTGACCTCGGCTGTCGCTGAACACTAACCGGGGCTAGTAACTGGCCTCCCAACTTTAAGCTCCTATGACTAAGTGAAAGTTATAAAGCCCGCATATCTGATTGCCTCGTTTCCGCTAACACAACCGCCTTCGGGCACCGAGACATCGGCTAAGGGTTGTTTTGTTATTGCGGAAACACCCTGTGTAGTATCTACAAGGGGGTGGAAGCCGACGATGGGCCACTTTCAACTGATAAACGGTCGCAACGGAGTCAAAATAAACATATCATCAGCGTTTGTATTTAATATATGAGGGCTGCCTTCCGTAATCATCATTATAAAGCCATAAATATGCATCAATTTGACTTAAGATTTTGGCCAAGCTGGCTTGCCTGGCTCCTGTGCTTACCCCTACGTTCCCGATTGTTCGGATAGGCGGTAAAGGGAGCACCTCTGTGATTGTTACTACCGGGTCATCCGAGTTAGTACCTCAGACTGGGTGAAGCCGAAAGCTAGCGATCTTAAAGGATATAATTGGTCGGCAACGACGGAAGTGAAAATTTAGGTTCGCTAAAGACCACATAGTTCGGGAACTTTCCCCAAACTAAATCCTCAATATTTTGCTCCCACATTGACCGGAGCTAAGGTTTCATCATCATGCTTGGCTTGACAACCCAAAGAAAGGAAGCGATAGCGGGATTATTTTCTTTGGAAGACGTTTCTGACGTTTAATAGCAATATAGCATATTTCTCTGCGTACCTTTGTTTATAAAACCGTATGGCCGGATTGCCTTGTTTGTCGTAAATCTTTGCCCTCATAAAAGATTTATAAAGTAGGAAAAACACTCCCCAGCTGCTGGCCGAGGAGGTTGAAGCCGATGGTCGGTCAACAAAGTTTTGTACACTGCTATAAGCTCCTTTGGGAGATCTTATTCTCTTTTTGAGCAGTTTGTGTTAAACACAACAAATTTTTCTGTCAAACGGATATCGATCCTTAATTCGGCCACCCGTGCCCACATTAAGGCTCGGGGGCTACTGGGCTTCGCGCTCATTATTTGTAAATATTAAAGGGGCACATCGATCCCCTGATCTGGTGTTGCCACCCGACCAGTTGCTCGGGGGCTACTGCATTGCCTATTCAATGCAGTAAATTCAAAGTGCTTAGTGTTCGGCATGACCAAACTATGGACAAGCGCGTCTTCGGACAACAATAAGTACCATCCGGGACTTATCCGGCATCAAGCTAATATATCACGGCGACTTCTCACGACCCTCTCTTAGGGGCCCGTCCGCCGATCACTATTACCTCTAATATATTACACTACGTTTCTATTCCTACGTATGCTGCCTGATGACCCACAAGTATAGGGGATCTATCGTAGTCCTTTCGATAAGTAAGAGTGTTGAACCCAACAAGGAGCAGAAGGAAATGATAAGCAGTTTTCAGCAAGGTATTCTCTGCAAGCACTGAAATTGTAGGTAATAGATAGTTTTGTGATAGGATAATTTGTAACGCGCAACAAGTAACAAAAGTAAATAAAGTGCAGCAAGGTGGCCCAATCCTTTTTGTAGCAAAGTACAAGCTTGGACAAACTCTTATATATAGAAAAACGCTCCCGAGGACACATGGGAATTATCGTCAAGCTAGTTTTCATCACGCTCATATGATTTGCGTTCGGTACTTTGATAATTTGATATGTGGGTGGACCGGTGCTTGGGTGCTGTCCTTACTTGGACAAGCATCCCACTTATGATTAACTCCTATTGCAAGCATCCGCAACTACAAAAGAAGTATTAAGGTAAACCTAACCATAGCATGAAACATATGGATCCAAATCAGCCCCTTACGAAGCAACACATAAACTAGGGTTTAAGCTTCTGTCACTCTAGCAACCCATCATCTACTTATTACTTCCCAATGCCTTCCTCTAGGCCCAAATAATGGTGAAGTGTCATGTAGTCGACGTTCACATGACACCACTAGAGGAGAGACAACATACATCTCATCAAAATATCGAACGAATACCAAATTCACATGACTACTAATAGCAAGACTTCTCTCATGTCCTCAGGAACAAACGTAACTACTCACAAAGCATATTCATGTTCATAATCAGAGGAGTATTAATATGCATATAGGATCTGAACATATGATCTTCCACCAAATAAACCAACTAGCATCAACTACAAGGAGTAATCAACACTACTAGCAACCTACAGGTACCAATCTCAGACTTAGAGACAAGAATTGGAGACAAGAGATGAACTAGGGTTTGAGAGGAGATGGTGCTGGTGAAGATGTTGATGGAGATTGGCCCCCTCCCGATGAGAGGAGCGTCGGTGATGACGATGGCGATGATTTCCCCCTCCCGGAGGGAAGTGTCCCCGGCAGAACAGCTCCGCTAGAGCCCTAGATTGGTTCCGCCTCGTGGCGGCGGAGTCTCGTCCCGAAAGCTTGCTTATGATTTTTCTTCGGTCGAAAGACTTCATATAGCAGAAGATGGGCACCGGAGGGACACCAGGGGGCCCACGGGGTAGGGGGCGCGCCCCCACCCTCGTGCCCAGGGTGTGGGTCCCCTCTGGTATTTTCTTCGCTCAGTATTTTTTATTATTTCCAAAAATAACTTCCGTGGAGTTTCAGGACTTTTGGAGTTGTGTAGAATAGGTCTCTAATATTTGCTCCTTTTCCAGCCCAGAATTCCAGCTGCTGGCATTCTCCCTCTTCATGTAAACCTTGTAAAATAAGAGAGAATAGGCATAAGTATTATGACATAATGTGTAATAACAACCCATAATGCAATAAATATCGATATAAAAGCATGATGCAAAATGGAGGTATCAACTCCCCCAAGCTTAGACCTCGCTTGTCCTCAAGCGGAAGCCGATAACGATAAATATGTCCAGATGTTTAGAGGTAGAGGTGTCGATAAAATAAAATACGGACATGAGGGCATCATGATCATTCTTGTAATAGCAACATATATATATATTGTCATATGATTTCTTATGCTCAAGTAATAATCTATTCACAATGTCAAGTATGAATCAGAAACTTTATTGAGAACTAACAAACTATAGTCTCAGTCATTGAAGCAATTGCAATTTATCATAACATCGGAAAGAGTCTATGTAAGAGCTTTTCAGCAAGTACACATACTCAACTATCATTTAGTCTTTCACAATTGCTAACACTCATGCGATACTTATGGTTATGGAGTTTTAATCGAACACAGAGAAAGATAGGGGCTTATAGTTTCGCCTCCCAACCTTTTACCTCAAGGGTAATGTCAACAATAATAGTTCATGCTAACTTACATCCAATTGGATATATATATATATCAAGATCTTTCCAACACACTGTGCTTGACAAAGGATAAAATGAAAAAGAGGAAAGGTGAAGATCACCATGACTCTTGCATAAGGGTAAGAGATAAAAGTAAAAGATAGGCCCTTCGCAGAGGGAAGCAGAGGTTGTCATGCGCTTTCATGGTTGGATGCACGAAATCTTAATGCGAAAGAACGTCACTTTATATTGCCACTTGTGATGTGGACCTTTATTATGCAGTCCGTCGCTTTTATTTCTTCCACATCACAACATCGTATAAAGCTTATTTTCTCCCACACTAATAAGTCATACATATTTAGAGAGCAATTTTTTTATTGCTTGCACCGATGACAACTTACTTGAAGGATCTTACTCAATCCATAGGTAGATATGGTGGACTCTTATGGCAAAACTGGATTTAAGGGTATTTAGAAGCACAAGTAGTATCTCTACTTGGTGCTAAGAATTGGCTAGCATGAGGGAGAAAGGCAAACTCAACATGTTGGATGATCCATGACAATATACTTTATTTCAGATGTAAGAAAACATAACCCATTACGTTGTCTTCCTTATCCAACATCAACTCTTTAGAATGTCATACTTTAATGAGTGCTCACAATCATAAAAGATATCCAAGATAGTATATTTATATGTGAAACCTCTCTTTCTTTATTACTTCCTATTAATTGCAACGATGACCAAAACTATGTTTGTCAACTCTCAACAACTTTTAATCACCATACTCTTTCTATGTGAAGTCATTACTCTCCATAAGATCAATATGATCTCTTTTTTTATTCCTTTTTATCCTTTCCCTTTTCTTTTATTCCTTCAAGATCATAGCAAGATAATCAAGCCCTTGACTCAACACTAATCTTTATTATATATAGCTCACAGACTCGATTACATAAAGGGATCATAAAGCAAAACTCAAAACTAGATCATACTAAAAACTTTATTCTACTACATCAAGATATTACTTAAAGGAACTTACTAAGAAAAATAGTAAAGATAGGAGTGTGATGGTGATACGATACCGGGGCACCTCCCCCAAGCTTGGCAGTTGCCAAGGGGAGTGCCCATACCCATATGATTATGTCTCCTTTGCTGGTGAAGAAGATGGTGGAGTTGTTGATGAAGTGGGCTTGTCGTCCATCTTCCAAGGCATAGGCTCACCATCATAGAAGGATGATCGAGTCTCCGGGATCCTCAAATCTGCAGCCAAACTCATCCTCTTGAATCTATATTCATACTCACAGTTTTGGTTTTGCAGGTCATAGATTTGGGCTTGGAGGTGCTCGAACTTCTCGTGAAGCTTGAAGATGGTCTCTCCAATGTTCTTGGCATCCAGCTTGTGGTTGTTGGTGAACTCCACGATCATCATGTGGTTGGCGTTGAGTCCACGTTCCACCATCCCCTGGCACTTGAAAACATGTTGCTCCATTGCTTCGAGCCTCGTCTCCACGCTTCTGGTCCTCTTCGGTCCCTCAACATCGCGGATGTGCAGCAACCCATCACACATCTCAATGGTTTGAGGGTGTCGCAGCACCTCCGCGAGGTAAGGGTTGATGACCTTCTCGAAGAACTTGTCCTTGGGGGCGCTTGGAGACGTCATGATGATCTAGATCTGTCAAAAAATAGCTCGAAATGAAAACAGAGGATATTTGCGTGATACAGGAGTCAAAACCTTTGGGAGATTATATAATGAATTTTTACCGACCAAAATACGTATTGTGCAAGAAAACGGAGTCCGGAGAGCGCACGAGGTGCCCATGAGGTAGGGGGCGCGCCCTCACCCTCGTGGAGGCCTCGTGTCCTTCCCGGACTGCTTCTTATTTTTCTATTTTTCTAAATATTCCAAAACGGAGAAAAATTGCCATTAGAACTATTTTGGAGTCGGTTTACTTACCGTACCACATCCCTATTCCTTTTCGGAGTCTGAAACGTTCTGGAAAGTGTCCCTTATGTATTCCTCCGGGGTTACGGTTTCAGTAATGTTAGTTTCAACATTTATAGGATTACCTGAGATATAATGTTTGATTGTTTGACCGTTCACCACCTTCGGATTTGTGCCTTCGAAGTTGTTGATTTTTATGGCACTAGAACGATAGACCTCCTCGATGACGTAAGGACCTTCCCACTTAGAGAGAAGTTTTCCTGCAAAAAAATCTTAAATGAGAGTTGTATAATAATACATAATCTCCTACATTAAACTCACGCTTTTGTATTCTTTTGTCATGCCATCTTTTAACGTTTTCTTTAAACAACTTGGCATTCTCATAGGCTTGGGTTCTCCATTCATCAAGTGAGCTAATGTCAAATAACCTCTTCTCACCGGAAAGTTTGATATCATAGTTGAGCTCTTTAATAGCCCAATATGCCTTATGTTCTAGTTTGAGAGGTAAGTGACATGCTTTTCCATAAACCATTTTATACGGAGACATACCCATAGGATTTTTATATGCAGTCCTATATGCCCATAATGCATCATCAAGTTTCTTGGACCAATTCTTTCTAGATCTATTGACAGTCTTTTGAAAAATTAATTTGAGTTCTGTATTACTTAATTCTACTTGACCACTAGACTGTGGGTGGTAAGGAGATGCAATTCTATGATTAACATCATTCTTAGCAAGCATTTTATGGAAAGCACCATGAATAAAATGTGAACCACCATCAGTCATTAAATATCTAGGGACTCCAAACCTCGGAAAAATAATTTCTTTAAGCATCTTAATAGAAGTGTTATGATCAGCACTACTAGTTGGAATATCTTCTACCCACTTAGTAACGTAATCAATAGCAACTAAAATATGTGTATAACCATTAGAGGAAGGAAACGGTCCCATGTAATCAAAGCCCCAAACATCAAATGGTTCAATAACAAGTGAATAATTTATAGGCATTTCTTGACGTCTACTAATATTACCAATTCTTTGACATTCATCACAAGATAAGACAAACTTATGGGCATCCTTGAAGAGAGTAGGCCAATAAAAACTGGATTGCAATACCTTATGTGCAGTTCTATCTCTAGCGTGGTGTCCTCCATAAGCCTCGGAGTGACACTTGCGTAGGATCTGTTCCTGTTCATGCTCAGGTACACAACGCCTAATAACACCATCTACTCCTTCTTTATAAAGATGTGGGTCATCCCAAAAGTAATGTCTCAAATCATAGAAAAATGTTTTATTTTGCTGGTATGTGAAACTAGGTGGTATAAATTTAGCAACAATGTAATTAGCATAATCAGCATACCATGGAGTAGTACGAGAAGCATCTATGACATTTAATTGTTCATCAGGAAAGCTATCATCAATAGGTAGTGGGTCATGAAGAAAATTTTCTAACCTAGACAAGTTGTCTGCAACGGGGTTCTCAGCTCGCTTTCTATCAATAACATGCAAATCAAATTCTTGTAGCAAGAGAACCCATCTAATAAGTCTAGGTTTAGCATCTTTCTTTTCCATAAGATATTTAATAGCAGCATGATCCGTGTGAATAGTTACTTTAGAATCAACAATATAAGGTCTGAACTTATCACAAGCAAATACAACTGCTAAGAATTCTTTTTCAGTAGTAGCATAATTTCTTTGAGCACTGTCTGAGTTTTACTAGCATATTGAATAACATTTAATTTCTTATCAACTCTTTGCCCTAGAATAGCACCTACAGCATAATCACTAGCATCACACATAATTTCAAAGGGTCAATTCCAATCAGGTGGCTGAACGATAGGTGCAGAGATTAATGCTTTCTTAAGTATTTCAAATGCTTCTACACAATCATCATCGAAGACAAATGGTATATCTTTTTGTAATAGATTAGTCAGAGGCCGAGAAATTTTTGAGAAGTCCTTAATGAACCTCCTATAAAAACGGCATGACCAAGAAAACTTCTTATACTTTTGATGCCTTGGGACATGGCATCTTTTCAATAGCATCAACTTTAGCTTTATCAAGTTCAATACCTCTTTCAGAAATTTTATGCCCCAAGACAATGCCTTCATTAACCATAAAGTGGCACTTCTCCCAATTCAAGACAAGGTTAGTGTCTTCACATCTCTGCAAAACTCGATCAAGGTTGCTCAAGAAATCATCAAAAGAGGATCCATAAACGAAGAAATCGTCCATGAAAACCTCACAAATCTTTTCAAAAAAATCAGAGAATATAGCCATCATGCTTCTTTGAAAGGTAGCAGGTGCATTACATAAACCAAAAGGCATATGTCTATAAGCAAAAGTACCGAAAGGGCAACTAAAAGTGGTATTAGCTTGATCATCAGCTGACACAGGTATTT
The DNA here is from genome assembly GCF_018294505.1 of Triticum aestivum. NCBI lineage: Eukaryota > Viridiplantae > Streptophyta > Magnoliopsida > Poales > Poaceae > Triticum > Triticum aestivum. The sequence goes on along the minus strand of NC_057802.1, from coordinate 510,820,759 downwards.
GAGAGAAACCAGAGTAACCATCTAGAAAGCAAAAATGTGTATGTTTGGATAATCTTTCTAGCATTTCATCAATAAAAGGTAAGGGGTAATGATCCTTTTTAGTAGCTTTATTTAATTTACAGAAATCAATTACCATCCTATAACCTGTAATAATTCTTTGCGGAATCAATTCATCTTTATCATTAGGAACGACAGTAATACCTCCTTTCTTAGGAACACAATGGACAGGACTTACCCACTGACTATCAGCAACGGGATAAATTATACCCGCCTCAAGGAGCTTTAGTATTTCCTTTCTTACCCCTTCTTTCATCTTAGGATTCAGCCGTCATTGATGATCAATAACTGGTTTGGCATCCTTCTCCAAATTTATTTTGTGTTGACATAGAGTGGGACTAATGCCCTTAAGATCATCAAGAGTATATCCAATAGCAGCACGGTGCTTCTTCAGAGTTTTCAATAATTTTTCTTCCTCCTTCTCTGAAAGGTTAGCACTACTAATAACAGGATATATCTTCTTTTCATCAAGATAAGCATATTTAAGAGTATCAGGCAATGGTTTAAGCTCAAACAAGGGATCACTCTTGGGTGGAGGAGGATCCCCTAGGATTTGAACAGGAAAGTTGTGTTTCAGAATGGGTCCCTGTTTAAAGAATACTTCATCTATTTCCCTTCTTTCATTCATAAACATATCATTTTCATGGTCTAGCAAATATTGTTCTAAAGGATCACTAGGAGGCATGGCAATAGAAACAAGACCAATAATTTCATCCTTACTAGGCAATTCCTCTTCACGGTGTTGTCTACGAAATTTAGAAAAATTGAACTCATGAGACATATCACCCAAACCAATAGTAACAACATCCTTTTCGCAGTCTATCTTAGCATTAACAGTGTTCAAGAAGGGTCTACCAAATATAATGGGACAAAAGCTATCTTGTGGGGAACCAAGAACAAGAAAATCAGCAGGATATTTTGTTTTCCCACACAAGACTTCAACATCTCCAACAATCCCAATTGGTTAAATAGTATCTCTATTGGCAAGCTTAATTGTGACATCAATTTCTTCTAACTCAGTAGGTGCAATATCATGCATAATTTCTTTGTATAAGTCAATAGGTATTGCACTAGCACTAGCACCCATGTCACATAAGCCATGATAACAATGATCTCCTATTTTAATAGAAATAACACGCATGCCTACCACAGGTCTATGTTTATCTTTAGCACAAGGTTTAGCAATTCTAGCAGTTTCATCACAGAAATAAATAACATGCCCATCAATATTATCAGCCAAGAGATCCTTAACAATAGTAATATTAGGTTCAACCTTAACTTGCTCAGGAGGTGTATAAGTTCTAATATTGCTTTTACGAACCACAGTTGAAGCTTTAGCATGATCCTTTATTCTAACAGGGAAATGTGGTTTCTCAACATAAGCAGTAGGAACAATAGGATCATTATAAGTGATAGTCTTTTCTTCAACTTTAATGGGTGTAACTACTTTTACTTCTATGGGAGGATGATATTTAAACCACTTCTCCTTAGGGAGATCAACATGAGTAGCAAATGATTCACAGAAAGAAGCTACTATCTCAGAGTCAAGTCCATATTTAGTGCTAAATTTACGGAAAACATCGGTATCCATAAAAGATTTAACACAATCAAACTTAGGTGTTATACCTGACTCTTTACCTTCGTCGAGATCCCAATCTTCAGAGTTGCATTTAATTCTCTCCAATAAATTCCATTTGAATTCAATTAGTCTTCATCATAAAGGAACCAGTACAAGAAGTATCGAGCATGGAGCGATTGTCGTCAGAAAGCCGAGCATAAATTTTTTGAATAATCATTTCTCTTGAGAGCTCATGATTGGGGCATGAATATAACATTGACTTAAGCCTCCCCCAAGATTGAGCGATGCTTTCTCCTTCGCGAGGCCAAAAATTATATATATAATTACGATCACGATGAACAAGATGCATAGGATAAAACTTCTGATGAAATTCCAATTTCAATCGCTTGTAGTCCCATGATCCCATATCATCACATAGCCTGTACCATGTCAATGCATCTCCCTTAAAAGATAAAGGGAAGACCTTCTTATTGATAACATCATTGGGCATACCTGCAAGGTTAAATAATCCACAAACTTCATCCACATAGATTAGGTGTAAATCGGGATGCAATGTTCCATCTCCTGCAAAAGGATTAGCTAGCAGTTTCTCTATCATACCCGAAGGAATTTCAAAGTAGACATTTTCATTTTCAGTAGGTTCAGTAGGTTGAGGAGCAACTCTTTGCTCTACTGGTCGGGGTGAAGATACCCCGAACAAGACCCTCAGAGGATTACTTTCCATAGTAACAAGTGACAGTAAATTTCAGCACACTATATAAATTTTTCCTTACCAAATTCCACCTACCAAAGGCGCTTCACTCCCCGCCAACGGCGCCAGAAAAGAGTCTTGATGACCCACAAGTATAGGGGATCTATCGTAGTCCTTTTGATAAGTAAGAGTGTTGAACCCAACGAGGAGCAGAAGGAAATGATAAGATGTTTTCAGCAAGGTATTCTCTGCAAGCACTGAAATTGTAGGTAACAGATAGTTTTGTGTAGGATAATTTGTAACGAGCAACAAGTAAAAAAAGTAAATAAAGTGCAGAAAGGTGGCCCAATCCTTTTTGTAGCAAAGGACAAGCCTGGACAAACTCTTATATAGAGAAAAGCGCTCCCGAGGACACATGGGAATTATCGTCAAGCTAGTTTTCATCACGCTCATATGATTCGCGTTCGGTACTTTGATAATTTGATATGTGGGTGGACCGGTGCTTGGGTGCTGTCCTTACTTGGACAAGCATCCCACTTATGATTAATTCCTATTGCAAGCATCCGCAACTAAAAAAGAAGTATTAAGGTAAACCTAACCATAGCATGAAACATATGGATCCAAATCAGCCCCTTACGAAGCAACGCATAAACTAGGGTTTAAGCTTTTGTCACTCTAGCAACCCATCATCTACTTATTACTTCCAATGCCTTCCTCTAGGCCCAAATAATGGTGAAGTGTCATGTAGTCGACGTTCACATGACACCACTAGAGGAGAGACAACATACATCTCATCAAAATATCGAACGAATACCAAATTCACATGACTACTAATAGCAAGACTTCTCCCATGTCCTCAGGAACAAACGTAACTACTCACAAAGCATATTCATGTTCATAATCAGAGGAGTATTAATATGCATATAGGATCTGAACATATGATCTTCCACCAAATAAACCAACTAGCATCAACTACAAGGAGTAATCAACACTACTAGCAACCTACAGGTACCAATCTCAGACTTAGAGACAAGAATTGGAGACAAGAGATGAACTAGGGTTTGAGAGGAGATGGTGCTGGTGTAGATGTTGATGGAGATTGGCCCCCTCCCGATGAGAGGAGCGTTGCTGATGACGATGGCGATGATTTCCCCCTCCCGGAGGGAAGTGTCCCCGACAGAACAGCTCCACCAGAGCCCTAGATTGGTTCCACCAAGGTTCCGCCTCGTGGCAGGGGAGTCTCATCCCGAAAGCTTGCTTATGATTTTTCCTCGGACGAAAGACTTCATATAGCAGAAGATGGGCACCGGAGGGCCACCAGGGGGCCCACGAGGCAGGGGGCGCACCCCCCACCCTCGTCCCCAGGGTGTGGGCCCCCTCTGGTATTTTCTTCGCTCAGTATTTCTATTATTTCCAAAAATAAATTCCGTGGAGTTTCAGGACTTTGGGAGTTGTGCAGAATAGGTCTCTAATATTTGCTCCTTTTCCAGCCCAGAATTCCAGCTGCCGGCATTCTCCCTCTTCATGTAAACCTTGTAAAATAAGAGAGAATAGGCATAAGTATTGTGACATAATGTGTAATAACAGCCCATAATGCAATAAATATCGATATAAAAGCATGATGCAAAATGGACCTATCACTGCCGAGCTAGGAGTTGATCCTCAGGCCGATTTTGCGAATCGACCTTAGTCTCATGGGCTACTAGGATCAACGGTTTCATGTTTTCCTTCAGGTGCATCTCGGGTTTTAGACCGACACACACACTGAGGGCTACTGGTTATATATACTGACATCAAATAAATTTACACACATCAGAAATAAAATCCAGAAACAATCAGCCCATGACCGAGGTGCTGAATCACCTCGAAAGCATTTCGGGATATAGCTCGGATGCAAGTGGCTGGCTCCAGAGAGGGGATTTCCGGCATTAAGCTCGGCTAAACTCCTTCAACTTTTTTGAACCAAGGTGATCTATGACACTTCAGATATAGTCCGGCGTTGGAGCTCGGATACAGTCGGCGTTGGAGCTTGGACATAGTCTGGCGTTGGAGCTCGGATACAGTCCGGCGCTGGAGCTCGGATGCAGTCCGGCGTTGGAGCTCGGCTGTAACAATACTCTTTGGATACAGTCCGGCGTTGGAGCTCGGAAGCGGCCCGACGTTGGTGCTCGGCTGCAAAACATACCTCAAATGCAGTCCGGCGTTGGAGCTCGGACACAAGAGGACACTGCCGCCCAGGAACAACTTCAAACCCGAGGTGTGGCATAAAAATAACAAGGCATTGATAAAGGCCAAAAACATAAAGGGGCTCCTCGGATACCCGATGTGTAAACTCTTCGGATTCACTTCGGCGATCCTCAAGATCGAAGATGAGAAGATTTGTTGAACCGGTTTTCAAGACCAACGACCGAAGATGAAGAACAGTTCGGAAGAATCGAGGAGCACCCCCAACTTGAAGACCGGTTCGGGGGGCTACTGACGGTGTCCTGGACTAAGGGGTACTCACCACGTCGTCTCCCGACCAGCTGGATCGAGCCGAGGACCCCCATGGCGGTTCAGTCATGGGCCACATCGGGGAGCCCATGCCGCATACAAGGAAGATCCCGCGAGACTTGGCGCACAAGACGAGGACTCTCCTAAACCCTAGGCCTCTTGTGTGTTATATAAACCGAGGCCAGGCTAGTCAATAGACAATCTGATATTCATTACTACAATCTCGTGGTAGATACATGTACTCTGTACAACACCCATATCAGTACAATCAAGAGCAACATGTAGGGTATTATCTCTTCGAGAGAGCCCGAAGCTGGGTAAAATCCCGTGTCCATGTTACCATCGCTCCAAGACGCCTAGCTTAGGACCCCTACTACGAGATACGCCGGATATAGAACCGACAACGGCGCCAGAAATCCTTCTTGCTACCTCTTGAGCACTGCGTTGGTTTTCCCTTGAAGAGGAAAGGGTGATGCAGCAAAGTAGCGTAAGTATTTCCCTCAGTTTTTGAGAACCAAGGTATCAATCCAGTAGGAGACTTCTAGTAGGAGACTACACGCAAGTCGCCTCGTACCTACACAAACAAATAAGAACCTTGCAACCAACGCGATAAAGGGGTTGTAAATCCCTTCACGGCCACTTGCAAAAGTGAGATCTGATATAATAAGATAAATATTTTAGGTATTTTTGTGATAAAGATTGAAAGTAAAGATTGCAAAGTAAAATAGATTGGAAACTTAGATGATGGAAAATAGACCCGGGGGGCATAGGTTTCACTAGTGGCTTCTCTCAAGATAGCATAAGTATTACGGTGGGCGAACAAATTACTGTCGAGCAATTGATAGAAAAGTGCATAGTTATGAGAATATCTAGGCATGATCATGTATATCAGCATCACGTCCGCGACAAGTAGACCGAAATGATTCTGCATCTACTACTATTACTCCACACATCGACCGCTATCCAGCATGTATCTAGAGTATTAAGTTCATAAGAACAGAGTAACGCATTAGGCAAGATGACATGATGTAGAGGGATAAACTCAAGAAATATGATATAAAACCCATCTTTTTATCCTCGATGGCAACAATACAATGCGTGCCTTGCTGCCCCTGCTATCACTGGGAAAGGACAACGCAAGATTGAACCCAAAGCTAAGCACTTCTCCCATTGCAAGAAAGATCAATCTAGTAGGCCAAACCAAACTGATAATTCGAAGAGACTTGCAAAGATAACAAATCATACATAAAAGAATTAGAGGAGATTCAAATATTGTTCATAGATAATCTTGATCATAAGCCCACAATTCATCGGTTCTCGACAAACACGCCGCAAAAAGAATTACATCGAATAGATCTCCAAGAGAATCGAGGAGAACTTTGTGTTGAGATCCAAAGAGAGAGAAGAAGCCATATAGCTAATAACTATGGACTCGAAGGTCTATGGTAAACTACTCACACATGATCGGAGAAGCTATGGTGTTGATGTAGAAGCCCTCCGTGATCGATTCCCCCTCCGACGGAGCGCCGGAAAAGGCCCCAAGGTGGGATCTCACGGGTACAGAAGGTTGCGGCGGTGGAAATAGGATTTCGTGGTGCTCCTAGATGTTTTTGGGGTGTATGGATATATATAGGAGGAAGAAGTAGGTCGGTGGAGCTGCGAGGAGCCCACGAGGGTGGGGGGCGCGCCCAGGGGGGCAGGCGCGCCTCCCTGCCTCGTGGCATCCTCGCTTCTTTCTTGACATCCGCTCCAAGTCCCCTGGATCACGTTTGTTCCAAAAATAACTCTCCCGAAGGTTTCATTCCGTTTGGATTTTCTGGAAACACTGAAATAGGCAAAAAACAGGAATTTGCATTGGGCCTTTGGTTAGTAGGTTAGTCCCAAAAATAATATAAAAGTGTATTATAAAGCCCATTAAACATCCAAAACAGATAATATAATAGCATGGAACAATCAAAAATTATAGATACGTCGGAGACGTATCAGGTGCATGCAGAAATCAAGACTGATGGTAGCAAACGAGTGGATAGATCCAAAACTAATGATAGCACGTAGATTATAGCTTCAGTTTAAAAAGATAGACAATGGATCATCTACTGTTTGTTGCCCACCCAACATGAACCACATAGAAGACCCCAGATGAACAAGATAGTAGATAGATACTATTCGTTGCTGCCTCGATATGAGACCCACGGGCATTTTAAAACACAAATTTGAACGATAAAGTAGCAGGTAATAATAACCAATGTATAACATAAGCAAACACGAAAGACTGCGACCTCCCTTACGGAACTGTGTAGTTCTCAGGTTCATCTACTCAGTCGATGATGGTAATGCAGTTGGCGTGGCTGCCGGCAACGGGGAAGATGATCTGAGGCGGCGAAAGAAAGTTTGCAGGGGGAATCTCTGCTGCAGTGAACGCTTCTGTCGAGGGTGCACCTCAGGTGGGGTGGATGATGGCACGGCAGGAGCAGGACATAAAACACAGAGTTTTCTTTAACGCCTATCTGAAAATGAAGTAAATCTGTAAGGGCTCCTTAGAAGTGGAGGATTCTTTAAACGCAGGGACAGGAAAAACACAAGAATTGGATAGGAATGCACGTGCAAAACAGAGCATTTGGAAACATAGGATTTCTGTGAACCTTGGTGTTTGGTTCACATGAATTGGAAGAACACAGAAATGGAGAAACATGGTCAAATTAAAGTCAAACCACGTGAAAATGAAAAAAAAATAAGAATCTTATTATGCCAGTAATGCAATTAGTCCTGTTCTTCATGCATATTAATTTGAAAAGGACGTCCAACTGGATATTAAAATTCCTACCATTTTTCTTTGAAAGAGGCACCAAAGGAAAAAAATCCTCCAGTTTTCCTTTGCTCCACTCCTAACCAAATGCACAAATAGTAGCACCATAGTAGTTCCATAGCAAAGGATCCCTGAGGGATCAACATGAATGCACAGTAACAAAGTGATGCAATGAGTGTACAACCTCTTTGGCATAGCCTTGTCGACCTCAGCATCATTGGGTTGGATGTGGAGGGTGGTGATGTTGGTGTGACTGTCAGAGGCGGGGAAGAAGATCTAAGGCCTCTGGAAATGGCGCCGAGGGTACTGCTCCGCTGTGATGGATGGTTCCGTCGTTGGAGCAGCTCCGGTGAGGTGTATGGCGTCGAGGCTGAAGCAGGACCAGACAGACAACATTAATCTGAAGTGGGACTCTAATATCATCTACAATAGATGATGTAAAATACATCACCAAAAAGTGCTAGATGTAAACCGCATCAGCCGCTCCATGACCGCTCCGACGGATGCTGTAAATACTGTTTACTCCGAACTTAACTGAAGAAACTGAACTTTACAGTCGAAACAGAATTTTACTGTCGAAACTAATTGAACTAGTAGAAGAGCATTGCAATAGATGTTTAGGGCGTTCGAGCACTAGTAGTAGAGAAGCAGTGATCTAAATCACCAGACGCTTGAGCAGGGAATGCACTAGCAGAGAGCAAGTCGTGCAGCAGAACCGCGAGCGAGTGCTAAAGCAGCAACTCCTGTAGCTGCCGGAGGTCGTGCAGCAGTAGCAGCGTGAGCGAGAGCAAGAGCAGAGCAGCAGCACGAACGAGAGCAAGAGTGGAGCAGCAGCGCGACCGACAGCAATAGCAGTAGCACGAAGTGGCCGCCGAGGAAGCAACGACATGGGGGAGAGACACCGTGGATGAGGTGGCCGGCGACGGCGCCATCGATGGAGACCCGCCATGGCTGCTCGGTATCAAGCACCGGCAGCCCCGTGAGATCGAATAAAAGATAAAATGCAGCAATGAGTGCAGAACCTCCTTGGTGGCGCCAAGTTGGCCTCGGCTTCATCGAAGGAATTGGTGAGGGTGCTGCGGTTCCGGTGGGGCAGGTCAAGATGACGCTGTGGGGATGGAGGTGGCGTGATAGACGAGGCGAACATCGGGGCAGCTCCTTGGAGGTGGAGGACGGGGCGGCTGATCCGGCGGGACGACGAGATCGACGACGGATCCTCATCCGGTGCGGTGGATGAGGGACGGCGAGCTGTTGCGGTGGATGATGTCGTCGGTGAAGAGTCTCTGGCTGGGCGGCGGTCGGCAGGCCGACCGAGGAGCGTGCGGTTTCGTGCGTTTTGGCAGCCTCGGTGTACGAATGGGGGGATGAAGGGGAAGGTAGGGGGAGCCATGGCTTAGGGACGCGCTTATCTGAAATGTAGGGTAAGTTACCAGCGTACCCCCACCAGTTTTGACACCGCGACGCCGAGCCAGCATTTCCGGCTGAGGGGTAGAAGGGGGATTTCGCGTGTCTGGGCAGCGGGACCGATTTCGGATGAGGAGGGAGTTTTCACGCGCGTCGAAATTTCGGGATAACAAGGCGCGGCGCGGGTTGAAGAGGCAGGAGTTTCAAAGCAGATGAGACAAAAGATACTCGAGCTTAAAATTTCAGGATAACAAGGCGCGGATTCCTTGTTCGGCAGAACAAACTTAACGTGTACAAAAAAAACAATTCATACAAGACGCAAGAGAGTCATGTCCCCTTTTACTATATTGCTATAAATGTCATTGAAAAAACTACAAGAAAAATGTAAAAAAAATCGGGAGAACTAGATTACCCTGTACAGTACCAAGTCGATTCGCACTTCCCTCAACAACAACAAAAAACAAATCAATTCCCACCAAAAGAAAGAGTCATGTCCCTTTTTATATGATTACAAATGCCAGGATCTCGAATTTCAATTCATGAATCCACATTATGTTGAATTCGAATATATCGTTAGGTGACCTTGCGGTTTATAATGGATGTAGTCCTACATTTTGATCTTCCATCATATATGAACAGTTTACTCCACCCGATGAACATATATATTGTGGTCTACCATATGGACTAAATTTGAGTCAATTTTCCTTATTTGAATACGATTGTTGTCATGTTATACAATCATTTAAATATTATCTTGATAACAAAAAACATGCATATAGCAGTAATCATATTTCACTATAAACTACATGTAACATACAATCTCCAATTCAAATATTTGTATCCATTTTATGTTGAATTCAAATCAGAGTACATTGGTCTAGATGGCGAGATGTTCGGGATAATCTTAAACCCTGTTTTCATAATTCTTGGCTGAATTGAGACAAGTTTTGGTATAAGCTTCTTGCAAAACCGGAGATTCTCTCAACAAGCCTCGTGGTTCCGAGAGAGAACGTGTCACCTTTTGTGCGAAACAATATACGCTGCCTCCCCCAGATTTTCTTTACAGAGGCAACATAGAACTATATGAGTGCCCTGTTAAATTTTGGAATTATTCTAGGTTCGTTTGGCCTTTTTATACATTAATTGAGTTTCTGGACATTTAATGTGCATAATCAAAATTTGAACTGCAAGCACATGTTCCGGTGCACCAAAGTTGGTTGAAAAATCACATGTGTGTCCTTGGGTGAATTTCTAGGTCCCATGCAAGAAATGGGAATGAAATTCAAACATCTGGGCGTCGTGACTCGGCCGAGAACATCGAGAAACTTGGTTTTTAAATTCATGTAAATCCAAAACTCGCCTGTAAATCATGAAACTTGGCATGGTGTCATGTCATGGCACTAACATGCTGTGGTAAAAAATTAGGCCGATTTGGAACAAGATTAGGTATAAGCTTCTTGCAAACCGGAGCTTCTCTCAAGAAGGCTCGTGGTTCTGAGAAGGAACGTGTCACCTTTGAGTGTGAAACGATATACGCTGCCCCCCTTGAGTTTCTTTACAGAGGCAACATAGAACTACATGAGTGCCCTGTTAAATTTTGGAATTAGTCCGGGTTCGTTTGGCCTTTTTTATACATTAATTGAGTTTCTGGTCATTTAATGTGCATAATTCAAATTTGAACTACAAACACATGCTCCCGTGCACCAAAGTTGGTTGAAAACTCACATGTGTGTCCTCGGGTGAATTTCTAGGTCCCATGCAAGAAATGGGAATGAAATTCAAACATCTGGGCATCGTGGCTCGACCGAGAACATTGAGAAACTTGGTTTTAAAATTCTTGTAAATCTAAAACACGCTTGAAAATCATGAAACTTGGCATGGTGTCATGTCATGGTACTACCATGCCTGGTAAAAAATATGGCCGAATAGGAACAAATTTTGGTATAAGCTTCTTGCAAAACGGAGCTTCTCTCAAGAAGGCTCGTGGTTCTGAGAGGGAACGTGTCACCTTTGAGTGCGAATTAATATACGCTGCCCCCCTTGAGTTTCTTTACAAAGGCAACATAGAACTACATGAGTGCCCTGTTAAATTTTGGAATTATTCCGGGTTCGTTTGGCCTTTTTATACATTAATTGAGTTTTTGGTCATTTAATGTGCATAATTCAAATTTGAACTACAAGGACATGCTCCCGTGCACCAAAGTTGGTTGAAAAATCACATGTGTGTCCTCGGGTGAATTTCTAGGTCCCATGCGAGAAATGGGAATGAAATTCAAACATCTGGGCATCGTGGCTCGGTCGAGAACATTGAGAAGCTTGGTTTTAAAATTCTTGTAAATCCAAAACACGCCTGAAAATCATGAAACTTGGCATGGTGTCATGTCATGGTACTACCATGCTGTGGTAAAAAAATTGGCAGAGTAGGAACAAGTTTTGGTATAAGTTTCTTGCAAACCGGAGCTTCTCTCAAGAAGGCTCGTGGTTCTGAGAGGGAACGTGTCACCTTTGTGTGCATAATTCAAATTTGAAATACAAGCACATGCTCCAGTGCACCAAAGCTGGTTGAAAAATCACATGTGTGTCCTTGGGTAAATTTCTAAGTCTCATGCAAGAAATGGGAATGAAATTCAAACATCTGGGCGTCGTGGCTCGGCTGGAAACATTGAGAAACTTGGTTTTTTAATTCCTGTAAATCCGAAACACGCATGAAAATCATGAAACTTGGCTTGGTGTCATGACATGGTACCAACATGCTGTGGTAATTTTGCTGTCCGATTGGCGAAGGTGCACACATTAACAATCAACAAAGTCATTTTGGAACAAGTGTTGTCACATTACAATCGGAAACACAAGTATTATTGAAACCGTGGGTGTTCTACTTACCATTTACGTGCCGCCAAGCGTCCCCTTTTTTATTAGCTAGGAGGTGCCGTGCAGGGTAGCTATTTGAGTATGGGAGGCGTGCGATCAAACCCCTGCGCATGCTTATCGGGAGGAGAGCCCTTTGACCTCCATCTGCCGTCCAGCTCTTTCCCAAGGTCTCCATTAATGGCGCTCGAGCCTCTATTTAATGGCGTGGCAATGTCTCACTCGACTGAGATTTAAGAGAGAAAAAAGAAAATCTGAGAAGAAAATTTTTCACGGATCTTGATGTAAGATTTGATGGACCTATATAGCATCTACTGCGACTTATAGCAAGACTGATGAATATATATAAGGACGACGAGAGTGGATAATAATTGTCTTACATAATTAGGAAGATATTAAAAAAGCCACATGCGGCTACGCCCGAAATACACAAGGGCAAAAGAAGAAGGAAGACGCATACAACGATCTGGCTCGCTGATCTCTACTTTCTTTATGCGCTGCAGGTCGTGGAGACTAGGTTTCGCGGCGGGCGATGATCTCTTTCATCAGTTTCATGTCCTTAATACGCTGATTTTTGGGAAGGGTCTATGTCAGAGCATTGATTCAGCAAACTTCACATACTCAACTATCATTTAGTCTTTCATAATTGCTAACACTCATGTGATATTTATGGGTTCAAAGTTTTAATCAGACACAGAGAAAGATAGGGGCTTATAGATTCGCCTCCCAACCTTTTACCTCAAGGGTAATGTCAACAATAATAGTTCATGATGCCTTACATCCAATTGGATATATATATCAAGATCTTTCCAACACAATGTGCTTGCCAAAGGATAAAATGTAAAAAGGAAAGGTGAAGATCACCATGACTCTTGCATAAGGTATAAGACAAGAATAAAAGATAGGCCTTTCGTAGAGGGAAGCAGAGGTTGTCATGCGCTTTTATAGTTGGATGCACAAAATCTTAATGCGAAAGAACGTCACTTTATATTGCCACTTGTGATAGGGACCTTTATTATGTAGTCTGTCACTTTTATTGCTTCCACATCACAAGATCATATAAAGCTTATTTTCTCCACACTAATAGATCATACATATTTAGAGAGCAATTTTTATTGCATGCACCGATGACAACTTACTTGAAGGATCTTACTCAATCCATAGGTAGGTATGGTGGACTCTCATGGCAATAATGGTTTAAGGGATGTTTGGAAGGACAAGTAGTATCTCTACTTGGTGCAAAGAATTTGGCTAGCATGAGGGGGAAAGGCAAGCTCAGCATGTTGAATGATCCATGACAATATACTTTATTTCAGATATAAGAAAACATAACCCATTACGTTGTCTTCCTTGTCCAGCATCAACCTTTTAGCATGTCATATTTTAATGAGTGCTCACAATTACAAAAGATGTCCAAGATAGTATATTTATATGTGAAATTTCTCTTCCTTCAATATTCTTTCATGAATTGTTCAAGTGACCAATATAATGTTTGCTAACCTTCAATAAATTTACCACATCTACTTCTTATATGTGAAGCCATTACTCCCCATGGGATAAGCATATGAAACATATATAATTTCAGATTTATGATATTTGCTCATCCAACTATTTACTCATAGGATATAAGTGAAGCACACGAGTAAATGACAAACTACTCCAAAAAGATATAAGTGAAGATCAATGAGTAGTTAAATAATTATTTAGCTATGTGAAGACTGTCCCATTTAATAATTTCAGATCTTGATATTTTATTCAAACAGCAAACAAAACAAAATAAAATTACATTCTAAGAATAGCAAACATCATGTGCAGAAGCAAAAACTTAGGATCAACCGATACTAACCGATAGTTGTCGAAGAAGAAAGGTGGGATGCCAACCGGGGCATCCCCAAGCTTAGACGCTTGAGACTTCTTAAAATATTATCTTGGGATTCCTTGGGCATCCCCAAGCTTGAGCCTTTGTGTCTCCTTAATTCCTCTCATATCACGGTCTTCCTAAATCTCAAAAGCTTCATCCACACAAAACTCAACAAGGACTTGTGAGATAAGTTAGTATAAACCAATGCAAAAACCTTATCATACTATACTGTAGCAAATCACTAAAATTATTATTCAACATTGCATACTAAATGCCTCTGCATATTTAATAGTCCTATCCTCAAATAGAATCATTAAAGAAGCAAACATATGCAAACAATGCAAACATAACAGCAATCTGCCTAAACAGGACAGTCTGTAAAGAATGCAGCAAGATCCATACTTCCCTAGCTCCAAAAATTATGAAATAAAATTCCCACTTTAGTGAATTTATCATAGCTTATTATACAAAAGGTTTCAGCATTTTATCACATTCTGACTTTTCTAGGGATTTTTTGCAACAGCGGTAAACTATCTGTTTTCAAACAGCAACATGAAGACTTGTAAAATAGGCATAGTAAAGGATATCAATGCCACTTTTATTGAAATAAAAGATACAAAACTTTGTTCGAAATAACAGCAAGCAAATCCTAACAAAATAAATTGACGCTCCAAGAAAAACACATATCATGTGGTGAATAAAAATATAGCTCCAAGTAAAGTTACCGATGAACGAAGACGAAAGAGGGGATGCCATCCGGGGACAACCAAGGCACCCCAGGGTAATATTCAAGGACAACCAAGAGCCTAAGCTTGGGGATGCCCCGGGCATCCCCAAGATTAGGATCTTGCCACTCCTTATTCCATAGTCCATCGAATCTTTACCCAAAACTTGAAAACTTCACAACACAAAACTTAACAGAAAACTCATAAGCTCCATTAGTATAAGAAAATAAATCACCACTTTTGGTACTGTTGTGAACTCATTCTAAATTAATATTGGTGTTATATCTACTGTATTCCAACTTCTCTATGGTTCATACCCTCCGATACTACTCATAGATTCATCAAAATAAGCAAACAACACATAGAAAACAGAATCTGTCAAAAACAGAACAGTCTGTAGTAATCTGTATCAAACATATACTTATGTAACTCCAAAAATTCTGAAATAAATTTGTGGACCTGAGGAATGTTTCTATTAATCATCTGCAAAAATAATCAACTCAAAAGCGCTCTCCTGTAAACAATGGCAGCTAATCTCGTGAGCGCTAAAGTTTCTGTTTTTTACAGCAAGATCAAAAAGACTTCACCCAAGTCTTTCCAAAGGTTCTAGTTGGCAGAAACACTTATTAAAACACAAAAACACATCTAACCAGAGGCTAGATAGATTATTTATTACTAGAGCAAAAAGCAAAGAAAATAAAATAAAATTGGGTTGCCTCCCAACAAGCGCTATCGTTTAACGCCCCTAGCTAGGCATGATGATTTCAATGATGCTCACATAAAAGATAAGAATTGAAACATAAAGAGAGCATCATGAAGAATATGACTAGCACATTTAAGTCTAACCCACTTCCTATGCATAGGGATTTTGTGAGCAAATAACTTATGGGAACAATAATCAACTAGCATAGGAAGGCAAAACAAGCATAACTTCAAAACTTTAAGCACATAGAGAGGAAACTTGATATTATTGCAATTCCTACAAGCATATGTTCCTCCCTCATAATAATTTTCAGTAGCATCATGAATGAATTCAACAATATAACCATCACATAAAACACTATTTTCATGATGCACAAGCATAGAATTTTTATTACTCTCCACATAAGCAAACTTCTTCTCATGAATAGTAGTGGGAGCAAACTCAACAAAATAACTATCATGTGAGGCATAATCCAATTGAAAATCAAAATCATGATGAAAAGTTTCATGGTTATCATTATTCTTTATATCATACATGTCATCACAATAATCATCATAGATAGCAACTTTGTTCTCATAATCAATTGGAACCTCTTCCGAAATAGTGGATTAATTACTTAATAAAGTCATGACCTCTGCAAATCCACTTTCATCAATATAATCATCATTAATAGGAGGCATGCTTTCATCATATTAAATTTTCTCATCAAAACATGGGGGACAAAAATATGATCTTCATCAAACATAGCTTCCCCAAGCTTGTGGCTTTGCATATCATTAGCATCATGGGTATTCAAAAAATTCATACTAACAACATTGCAATCATGCTCATCATTCACATATTTTATGCCAAGCATTCTATGTAATTCTTCTTCTAGTACTTGAGCACAATTTTCCTTTCCATCATTTTCACGAAAGACATTAAAAAGATGAAGCATATGAGGTACCCTCAATTCCATTTTTTTGTAGTTTTCTTTTATAGACCAAACTAGTGTAAAAGAAGAAATAAAAAGATTCGATTGCAAGATCTAAAGATATACCTTCAAGCACTAACCTCCCCGGCAACGGCGCCAGAAACTGCTTGATGTCTACTATGCAACCTTCTTCTTGTAGACGTTGTTGGGCCTCCAAGTGCAGAGGTTTGTAGGACAATAGTAAATTTCCCTCAAGTGGATGACCTAAGGTTTATCAATCCGTGGGAGGCGTAGGATGAAGATGGTCTCTCTCAAACAACCCTGC
The DNA here is from genome assembly GCF_018294505.1 of Triticum aestivum. Classification (NCBI taxonomy): domain Eukaryota; kingdom Viridiplantae; phylum Streptophyta; class Magnoliopsida; order Poales; family Poaceae; genus Triticum; species Triticum aestivum. Next base: position 510,804,334 of record NC_057802.1, on the reverse strand, counting down.
AACCAAATAGCAAAGAGTCTCTTGTGTCCCCAACACACCCAATAGAATGGTAAATTGTATAGGTGCACTAGTTCGGCGAGGAGATGGTGATACAAGTGAAATATGGATGGTAGATATAGGTTTTTGTAATCTGAAAATATAAAAATAGCAAGGTAGCAAGTGATAAAAGTGAGCACAAACGGTATTGCAATGCTAGGAAACAAGGCCTAGGGTTCATACTTTCACTAGTGCAAGTTCTCTCAACAATAATAACATGATTGGATCATATAAAAATCCCTCAACATGCAACAAAGAGTCACTCCAAAGTTACTAATAGCGGAAAACAAACGAAGAGATTATGGTAGGGTACGAAACCACCTCAAAGTTATCCTTTTTGATCCATCTATTCAAGAGTCCGTAGTAAAATAACATGAAGCTATTCTTTCCGTTCGATCTATCATAGAGTTCGTACTAGAATAACACCTTAAGACACAAATCAACCAAAAGCCTAATGTCACCTGGATACTCCAATGTCACCTCAAGTATCCGTGGGTATGATTATACGATATGCATCACACAATCTCAGATTCATCTATTCAACCAACACAAAGTACTCCAATGAGTGCCCCAAAGTTTCTACCGAAGAGTCAAGACGAAAATGTGTGTCAACCCCTATGCATAAGTTCACGAGCGGAACCCGCAAGTTGATCACCAAAACATACATCAAGTGGATCACGTGAATATCCCATTGTCACCACAGATAAGCACATGCAAGACATACACCAAGTGTTCTCAAATCCTTAAAGACTCAATCCGATAAGACAATTTCAAAGGGAAAACTCAATCCATTACAAGAGAGTAGAGGGGGAGAAACATCATAAGATCCAACTATAGTAGCAAAGCTCGCGATACATCAAGATCGTGCCAAATCAAGAACACGAAAGAGAGAGATCAAACACATAGCTACTGGTACATACCCTCAGCCCCGAGGGTGAACTACTCCCTCCTTGTCATGGAGAGCGCCGGGATGATCAAGATGGCCACTAGTGAGGGATTCCCCCTCCGGCAAGGTGCCGGAACAGGGTCCCGATTGGTTTTTGGTGGCTACAGAGGCTTGCGGCGGCGGAACTCCCGATCTATTCTGTTCCCCGATGTTTTTAGGGTATATGGATATATATAGGCGAACGAAGTCGGTCAGGGGAGCCACGAGGGGCCCACGAGGGTGGGGGCGCGCCTCCCTGCCTCATGACTTCCTCGAAACTTCCCTGACGTCTACTCCAAGTCTCCTGGATTGCTTCCGTTCCAGAAATAACTCTCCCGAAGGTTTCATTCCGTTTGGACTCCGTTTGATATTCCTTTTCTTCGAAACACTGAAATAGGCAAGAAAACAACAATTTGGGCTGGGCCTCCGGTTAATACGTTAGTCCCAAAAATAATTTAAAAGTGTTTAGTAAAGCCCATAAACATCCAAAACAGATAATATAATAGCATGAATACTTCATAAATTATAGATACGTTGGAGACATATCACGCTGCTTGGCAGCATCCATGGATTCCTCCACCAGCCTGTTGCGCTCGATGCGGAGCATGGCATTCTCGTCCATAAGTTTCTTGACGTTGACGCCTGTCCTCTACAACAAGGCAGCGGTCTCCTCCTCCTGCTTCGCCCTTCCGGCGATCTTCGCCCTCAGCAGGTCGCGCTCGCCCCAGAGCTTCGCATTGCCCTCCCCTAGTTGTCGGATGACGCTGGTAGCCTCGTCCTACAACCTCGCCCAGCTGGAGATCTGATCCATCTGGCTATGGACCATCGCATGCATGCGCCTGTAAGAGTCCTCGCCTGCCCGCGAGAAATTTTCCCAGGCCACCGCGGCGCGGCGGGACCTCCGTGCTGCTTCAACGACGCGGCGGGACCTCCGTGTTGCTGCTGCTGTGCGGATGGACATGTCGGCTGCTTTCGTGGTGAGGCGGGACATCTCTCGTGCTTCCTCTTCCATGCTCGCCTCTCCCTGGTGGGAATCTCTCGACCCAGAACTCTCGCTGGACATGGCTTGATTGACTTGATTGTTTTTTGTGGATGAGGAGTTGAGGAGGAATGTGCAGTCATCTTGGCATAGTAGTATTTATAACCGAGTACTGCTAATACGCTCCTAAGTGGGAAATCATTTAGGTTGTGATCGGTGTGAATAGGTTTGCAATTAAATATAGCATGGTAGTAGTAGTAATTTGGAATGTGACCAGACGCGCTCAAAATTTATTCACGGTTCTAGTTTCGAAGTGCGACACTATTCCCAGATGGCGTAACATGGGCACGTGTTCTTGGCCGTGGTGTAGCATATGCCATGGTACTAGTTCTTTTTCTACTGCTGTGTACGTGCAAAAACTGTCATTGTCGGATACATATCTTACGCTTGGCGTTCGACAGGAATAGCCTGGTGGCGAGCTATAGACTAGTCTTTTTTTCAGACACATTACACCTATCTCTCGGGACTTCTCGCATGCACCATCACTGCTCCCTAGGTCGATGCCACCCTCATACACTTGTACTCTGAGTTTAGTACGTTATATAGGAAGAGAAGAGGTGCACGCACGCACTCGTCCTCTCTCACACACTGTCGGTGTACAAAAGTAGGGGTCCTATTTTTGTACCCCTTTACTTGTGCACGGGCAGTTGGAGCTGCACCTACGGCCACACTTAGTGGGGCAGAGGAAGGAAGCAAAGACACAAGACAACCAGAGCAACGCCAAGCCAAAAACACGAAGAGCAGAAGGGCGAGGTGAACTCCCCCGGCAAGGCCCTTGCCGGGGCGGCCTCCACAGCCCCGGCAAGAACCTTGCCGGGGCAACTTGCCCAACACCCGCAGGGCTGTCACCCTTGAGCCTAAGAGTCCCGACGCCCTCAACCACATTGGAACCAAGGCTCGGGAGGCGCCTCCATGGTGGCATGCAGATCTTTGTGAAGACCAAGAACATACAAGACTAGATGAGAATCAGAAGACAAAGATCCTCGGCAAGATCCTTGCCAGGGATACCCATGAGCCCCCGGCAAGACCCTTGCCGGGGACGCCCATGACGCCACGGCAAGACCCTTGCCGGGGCCCCGGCAAGACTCTTGCCGAAGACATCCGCGGGGCCACAGCCAGCCCCCCACCCGCCAAGACTCCACCGCCGTTCCCACAAAGCTGCCAGCCTACCAACTAGGTGAGCACCCGCGTGGCGACGTGCGGCCTCCAGACCAACTCAGCAAGCACCTGAGTGGTGGCATGTAGATCTTCGTGAAGACTCTGCCACCGCACCAACTCAGCAGCCAGCCAGCCAGCGTGGCACTACACGCCTCGTCAACTCGGACGCGCGTCGAAGCCAGGCGAGGCGGCGACAGCTGGGACGAGCTTCCTCGTCGTCCCCGATAAAGCAAGAAGGGCACGTCCATAGCAAAATGCGTTTGTCCTACGGTGTCAGGAGATAGAATCGACGACTGTATAGCTTTCCACCTCCTGTGTGCCACTGTGGCAGCCCCTTCGACTATAAAAGGAGGCCCACAGCATACTGAGAGAGGATTCAGACTTTTTGGACCCTGCATGCTTTGTAGCTAGTCCAAGAACACCAGATAAACATAACCACCAGGAGTAGGGTATTACGCATCACTTGCGGCCCAAACCTGGATAATCCCCATGCGTTGATCTTCTAATCCCGCTCTTTCCACAGCCCCGCGCCCGCCAATCGTAGTAAAAGGGATTCTATGTGATCCCGTAGGTGTCATTTCCCCCGACATCTTTGGCGCGCCAGGTAGGGGCGCAAGCTGTGAGAATCCGGTTTTGAAGCTGACGCCTCGACTCCATCATCACGATGGCCCCCAAGAAGAAGGGGATGACAGTGATTGGATCGCCTGGAGCAGGCCCGTCCGCACCAGTGCGAGCGGGCGATGGGGTGGCCACGGATGGCGCCGGAGGCGCCGCCCGTGAGCATCCACGACACTCTGGCACCCAGAGCAGGGCGAGCGACGTCGTACGGGCCCAAGACGACACTACAAAAAAATACACTTCCGTGATGATACGTGTTTGTCACAGTAGGTCACGTTTTCTGTCATGCATGTACATCCATGACAATTTTATGACATAATCAAGATAGTCATACCTGTGCTGTCATGGAAGTGTTCCATGACATTACCAAAATTATGATCACGGAAGTGTCCACTTCCATGACGATAAATCACGCGTCACAGAAGTGCTTTCGTCAAGGGTGACCGACACGTGGCATCCACCGTAACAGAACGCCGTTAAGCTATCGGGTCTGGTTTTGGATCCGCTAATTCGTTAACAGCCCGGACCAATGGGGATTTTCCACGTGTAAAATTCTGATTGGCTGACGGAAACATGTGTCAGCTCAGCGTTGGCATAGGTGTCACTCATCCAATGGGCGAGATGCACCTATGATATGTTGACACGTGGACCGACCCAAAAGTGGCCCATAAAGTTTAAATGGGCTGGCCCAACTAAAGACCCGCAAGATTTTGCGGACCATAATGGGCTGGCCCAGCTAAAGGCCCACGAGATTTTGTGGACCATAATGGGCTGGCCCAGCTAAAGGCCCACAAGATTTTGCGGGCCATAATGGGCCGGCCTAGGTAAAGGCCCACAAGATTTTTGCGGGCCATAATGGGCCGGCCCAGGTGAAGGCCCACAAGATTTTTGTGGACCATAATGGGCCGGCCCAGCTAAAGGCCCAAAAGATTTCACCGACATTAATGGGCCGGCCCAGCTGTAGGCCCACAAGATTTTGAGGACCCTAGTAGGCCGGCCCATTAACTGGCTGCCATGTTTTGGGCCAAATGCCGGCCCATATTTGATCCGGTCCATTAATGGCCTGCCATGTTCCGGGCCTAACAATGGCCCATATGAGATCCGGCCCGTTAAAAGCCTACCACATTCTGGGCCAAATTACGGCCCAGATCAGGTCCGGCCCTTTAAGAGGCTTTGGGCTAAATTATGGCCCATATCAGATTCAGCCCGTGAACTGGATGCTATGCTTTTGTGCCCACTTGCTAAAGGCCCATTTAGTAGTTCAGCCTGATATTAGTTTTGGCCTATTAAGGGCCCGTTTAACATTTCGGCCCTATATTAATTTCGGCTTGTTAAAAGCCCGTCATATAGTTGGGCCTAACTACAACCCGGTTTGCATCCGGCCTGCTCGCAGCCGATAATTTGATTGGGCCAAACAAGGACCGGGACAATTTTGGCCTGTTAAAAGCCTGTGATTTGATTGGCACAATCATGAGCCGGGGTCCATTTTGGGCTTCTGCCGGCCCGTGAGCTGTTCGGCACGTTTCAGGCCCAACCTACTTCTCAGCCTCCTAAGAGCCCATTGAGTTTTCTTGCGAAAAGAGGGTCGGCGGTTTACTCGGCCTATTAAAGGCCCGACTCTACTAGTGGGCCAGTTTACATTTAGGCCTTCTAACAGACCAAGATGACGGGGCCCATGATGCAGATCATACATCGTGATTGCATGACGGCCCGATTATGTATCGTAATTTTACGGTTTGGCCGGTTTACTGCGAAGACAGGATATATACACAGTAAAATAACTGCAGCATCGTGAATAAGAAAAAACCTAGACTATACAATAAAGAAATTACGGCATATTACATCCACTGGCCATCAAAGTTCGCCACTATGATAATAAAGCACAAGCAGACATCAGATTACATACACGGGGCATCAAAGATCGCCACCGGTGCAACTAAACACGCCGACAAAATAATATACAAAACCGACAGCACTTCAATAGAGTTCAAGAAAGGTTAGCCCTGCTGGGGAGCTGCAGCGCAAGCAGCTGAGCAAGCTGATGAGACTGCGCTTGTTTAACACTTATATCCTCCTCACTCTGAAAGATAAACAAAGCAGACAGATGACAGGTTTTGCACATAAAAGTATCAGTGCTGACAATTCATCACATTTCTTACTGACGAATAAAGTGACACAGTTTAAAATTGCATTAACACAATATGGTATTGTTCAGGTCAAGACATGGCAGGAAATGACATTGTGAAGGAGTTGGCAGCTTCACGACACCACTCGATTACAAATCAAGAACTCATAAGTATCAATGGTTAGTGTGCTGTCAATTTATCCCATTTCAGATTGGCAAATAAAGAGACGGTTTAAATAATAGTAGAATGATATGACATTGTTCATAGTTAAGACATTGCAGAATATGACATTGTACTGTAGTGGGTAGGTTCACCACACCACTGGATTACGGATCAAGAACAGAAGCATACATGCAGTGCAAAAGAAGATCACTTGCTCTGTATAGTTTAATTTACATGGTATGAAGAAGGAACTTGGTTGTACAATTGAAAACTTAAGTTGAGAAGGACAAACTTTCGTTTATGAACTACATAATAAACTTTAAACATGCAATTTAATGCAAACACCAAAAATAAAAAGCTCTTGCAGTCATGCCTAACCAAATATACACAACAAAGTTTGAAGGCTTGAGAAGGACAAACTTACATTATTGGTGAAGTCAGGCTCTATAAAGCCCTTGTCCATGCTGATGGGGGGCCAATTCAAGAAGTTTACCACAGAATATTCTTCATAAGCAGTGCCTTTATTCTACATTTTGTTAAGAGTAAATATAGATGTGACAATATAAGAAAAAATGGAGAATATTTAAGATAAGATGAAGAGTGATGCTACATAACCAAGTAGCTATAAATGTAAGTACAGAGATACAGGCAAAAGGTACAGCCAAGAGCAATGCAGAGCTAAACTTCTTCAGTACCATCGGTGTTATCCAACCTTATGGTAAGAGTAAATATAGACCTTATGTGTAGAAAATGGAGGGCAAAGGAAAATAAGCTGCAGAGTGATGGTAGATGAACAACTACCTGTCAATATAAGTACACTGATAAAGGACAACAGGTACTTACAAGAACAATGCAGAGCTAAAAATTTTCATTGGCATTGGATATATTCTACACTAATGCAACCATTCATACAGATCAGATAATTTGGAGCGAACAATTGATAAGCAAGCTATCATGCATACTGCTGTCACATAATGAACCAGGTATGTATGCAAGTACAGTGATACAGGACAACAGGTACTAACAAGAGCAAAGCAGCGGGCAGCATATTTGCGATATCCTGTCGTTCTTTTCAAACCGGAATTCTTTTTCGAGCAGATTTCCTGCAAAAAAGATCCGTAAGGCACATGCGGAAAAGTAGAAGTTCAAATTGTCATGCGATATCATAGACAGTACCTCATCCTCGGAACGAGACCAGTGCATAACAAGGTTTTTCCATTCAATGTCTTCTAAATTTAGCACAGGAGACTTCACCAGAAATTCGTTTATAGACTTGCCATCAAAGTGTGATTTCCTCAGGTAACACCAATACTGCTGCAATGCTTCCTTGAAAAGCGCAAGCAAGCTTTGCTCGTCATGACTATCCAGATTGACCCTCGCCTACTTACAACAATGTAATGTAAATCATTGATGTGTTCAATCAGCAGAAAACAGGAAAATAATCACCATGAATAATAGCACTTACACGTAAGTGGGACAGGAAGATGTGAAAATGGTGTTTGTCTTCACTATAATCTTCCCATGATGGGAATATATGCACGTAGTCCCTAACAACATTGAAAGCATTGTCTTTTAAACTAGGAATAACTGGAATGGGGTTCCAATCTACAGGAATTGGCCGTCTCTGCAGTTGGGATAGGTCTTCAGCCGGTGGACTTGCTGTACTTTTTGCTGGAGTGGGATTTTTCTGTGGTACGGCTGGTGCTATGGCAACTGAAATCGGCATACCTTTTGCTGGAGTGTAGGTCCTGTGTGGTGCGGCTAGTGGTGTGGCCAGTGAAGTATGGGTACAGTCTGCTGGAGTCGGTCCTACGTTTTGTGTCACTGGTTGTACTGCCAATATAAGTGGGGTGCTGTCTGATTTCTCCGGGACAACCACGTTTTTCAAGGACTTTGCTAGTGCTCCTTCAGGTTCAGCAATCACCCTCTTCCTTTTTGATGTCTGATGCACAAGAACAGCATTTGAGTGAAAAAACATGGTATGATGACAGATGGAATATGTATTGATAATGGATGGGCATGGCATCTCGACATATATGATGAGTAAACTAAGCAGATGGCGGTGCAACAAAGTAGAAGAAATGCAAGACAACATATGCAAGATACGCGCAATCAATAAAACCTTGCCAAATTAGAACAGGCACCTTGATGGGTGAACAGGACAGGCCATCTGCCTTTGACTCCTCGAGGTTAGAATAGTCATTAGGATCATATTCTGAACAAGAATCAACAGGGGGTGAGCGTATGAGTTCATTGCATCCAGAATGGCACTCAATGCCTTGGTGCCAATTTTGTAAGTCATTGCGGTGTTTAGCTTCAAGAGTGGACTGCTGCTAGTGCGACACAAAGCAGCTACATAGATCATAGTGTAGATATAACGGGAAAACCGTAAGCATCAGAGTAAAATCAGTAAAGTGGAACTTGCTGGAATATATGTGCTAGTATTGCCGGTACGGCTAAAAAGGCTTCGGATACCAGCTCTCTTGAACTGAAGGTGCGGTACTGTTAATATCAATGTAACTCTCAAAGGCGACACAGCTCCCCGCATTTCCTTGCTATTCTTATAGGATTCAAGTGGGCAGGCCACTACAAATCCTATTCCCATGTTTACAAAATCCTACGAATCAAAGAGGCCCGACGAGTTCAAAGTGTCCATACCAACCGACCGTATAGACCTCTACACTTTAAATGTCCCTGCTCATATTCACTACAAGGAACATACTGTACTACTATCATACTCCCTCCGTTCCAAAATACAAGTCTTGGTAGAGATTTCCACTATGGATCACATACAGATGTATCCAGATACAGTTTAGAGTGTAGATTCACTCATTTTGCTCCATATGTAGTCCATGGTGGAATCTATACAAAGACTTGTATTTAGGAACGGAGAGAGTACTTATTAAAGAAGAATGGAAGAGGAACATGCTAAAGAAGAGCAAGCAGATTTTGGATAATAAAATGTTCGTTGCGTAGTGCCCACACATGATGAACCAGAGCGCATTAAGAAAGCAACTCCCTGCCGTCTCTCTATATGTGGTGCACGTGCTTTTTTGAAAGTAAAGTAGGAACATTAGCTGACCAATTAAATGTTATCTGTTTTAGTAATATCAACATCATACCAGATTCGTACTTGAGCAACAAGTTTGGAATTATGAGTGGCACCTTGTTTAGCTTGATGGATTTAGGAGCAGTGCTAAGCAAGTACGATGATGGTACTAAATATAAAGGCATGTCTGCATGCAAGTCGCTTGACTTTTGTCATTTGGGTCAGTCGACCATTTCAGGCGGCTGGATGAAGATCCTACGTCTCCTAACCCTTCTTCTTCCTCGTCTCTGATTCTTCCCATACAGAACACCACACGGGCCGCCGGCCGGACCATCGGCCCCGACCGCCTGTGTCCCTCCGCTACCCCCACCCCCACCCCCGCCCCCACCCTTGTCGAGTTTTCTTCGTTCGACGAGGCCCCACCACCGCCCCTCACACACAACCAAAGTCCCCACCCGAGCCCCTTTGTTCACACCGGCGAACTCCGACGAGCTCTAAAAAATTGACTGACCCAATTTTGAAATTTAGTCTACTGTGATTTAACTAGTGTGGAATATAAAAGAGGAAAACCATAAGCATTGGGAGTATAGTGTTGAGCGTGCCATGGCTGATCTGAAGGTGCAAACCGGACAAAGGCAACTTCACAACCAATGTTTGCTCTCAACTAGCAAGTAAGTGATGGACAAGAAATCAGAGTAAAGCAGTGGCGATCTATTTTCTTGCTGTGATAAATAAGTTGAGCAGATACGAAAGAGTACCGCCTATGGTGCAGCGCCGTGTATGCATCTGCTGAGAATTTGACGGTGCTACGGTAGCGATGGCTGTCGGCGGCGTGGAAGCAGATCTAGGAGGGTAGACGGTGGTGGCGGGGCGCGGTGGACGAGACGGTCGTAGGTGCAGCGCCGGCAAGGTGGACGACGGCGGGGATGAAGCGAGAGGTCGGGATGCAAGGATCCTGGTCTGAAGCTGTGGATGAAAGAGGTCGATCTCTTGTAATGTACGGCGGCGTCGGGGTATCAGCTCCGGCATGGTGGAGGAGGACGGCGGTGGATGGTGGCGGATGAAGGAGGTTGGGGTGGAGAGGGTGTTTTGGCACCCACGGAGTACGAATGGGGAAATGGAGGTGGAGAGGAAGGGGGGAACCATGTCTTCAGGGCGCGCTTGTCTCAAATGCGAGGAAATTTACACACTTAGCCCCCATTTCAAATTTCCTACATCACAGGAATATTAGTCGGTTGGGCATAGGACGGTAATCTCGCATACACCGATTATTTGTTGACGAGAGTTTGTTTTTGGCGCCCACCGTGTACGAATAAAGGAGGGAGTTGATTTCGGCCGAGGACACACTGTGTTTTGGCGCCCACCGTGTATGAATCCGGGTGAGAGGCGGTTATGTCACGTTTGAGTGAAATTACAAACCTACCCCTATTGAAACCTATAGAAATCGAGCAGATAGGCTTTGCGTGGCAGGGATAGGCAGTAGTAATTTCCATCTCGCAGATTTTGGTTTCGGGCGGTTACTGCGACTTTCCCCGCTTCGTTCAAATTTTGCAGAGTGCACGTTTACCGTGCCAACTCAATTCGAATCCCGTTTGTATTCTATTTTTTCGGGCGGGATCCATTTTTGATTGGAATAAAATTATATATACATCATTTTTTATATATACTTTCAAAACTGCTCCTTTCTATGTATAATATGATTTACAAATACAATGATCTCAAAATCATAAGGTTGAATTCAAAAAATTAAACCAAATTATGTTCTACTAAAATGTATGGATCAGTAATATCTACATATTAAATAACATAGATGCGCATGAATTCATATGAGTATGCATATTTGATAGATCAATTTTGGTTCGAGTATGGATTACATGTATCATCATCTCGAATTCAAATATTTGAATCCCTTTTATGTTCACTCCTTTCATGCCCATCTCTCTCGCATGCATGCTCCTTCATGTAGCTATCACTCTCTTTTCTCCAGCTCACCCGCACGCTCACTTCATGTTTCTCCTATCCTCGCAAACATGGTCTCTCGACGTCTCCCTTGAGAAGTGTCACACTCTCCCTATAATTATACATTACACGGTTTTCATTATCTCTCACGTCTCTACCGTTCTCTCGTATCACTAGGTACCTAAGCTTTCTTTTTCACCGCCACACACATAGTCTCCACTCGTCTTTCACTTTGTCTTTCTCTCTATGGGATTCTCTCACACACCCTATATGTCTCTAGATATGAATCATACCACTAAAATTACTCTCTCTCTCCCTCTCTCTCTCCTGTAGACACAACATTTGTTGCGGTCTCCTTTTCGTCTCCATCCCAGACTGACATCATTCATTTGTTTACCGATCAGACAAACTCCCCCCTCTCTCTCTCTCACACACACACACACACAACTCCTGCTTCCACTCCCCTTCCCGACTACCGTCTTTCTCTCTCACACACAAAACTCTCGCTTTCGCACCCCCGACTCGTATTTCTCTCAGAAACATTTATCGACTAGCCTCTAGATAGGTTTATACACCCGCACACTCGTGCTTCCACTATCGCATACATGTCTCTCTCCCGCTCCTTGTATCTATGTAGATTTTTCTTCACTTCTTGAGACACGCCGTCTCGATCGTGCACACACACACACTATCGCCTCATTTTAAGCTGATACCTCTTGCATACACACTCTTTGTGTCTTTGTCACACATGCACTCCGTCCTCCTCCTCTCTCCCTCTCTCTCTCTCTCACACACACACACACATGGGCTTTTTACAACAACTAGCAAGATGCCCATGCGTTGCACGGAACATGAAGATGCATTTGTATGAGTAGTTTATCTTGTGGGAGAAAAGGATGAACAAGGGAAGGCCTTATTTGCAAGTGTGGAGAGGGGTGTGGGTACCTTTTTGAAAAATTTCCATAGTTTCCTTCCTATCCATCAGATATAGATCGGACGGTCTATATTGCAGGATGGCAGGCACACGGTCATCATCGACTATGCATTTTATAAGAGTAGGGATAAAAAACAGAGTTGGTGATGATGGTGGGCCTGCCATCCTGCAATATAGGCCGTCCGATTTATATCTGACGGATAGGAACGAAACTATGGCAATTTACCCGCACTCCTCTCCACATTTGCAGATAAGGCCTTTCCTCGTTCATCCTTTTCTCCCACAAGATCTTGATGTTCCGTGCAACGCACGGGCATCTTGCTAGTAAGAGTAGAAATTAGACATATACCACTTCTCGAATCTTGAAACCAACAACATTCCTCCCTTATCTCATCAAAACCGCCAAAGGAATATATTTTGAGTGAAACATAACATTTTTTAATGATATACGTATTTCAAAACTAGACCTTTTTTCTATGAAATCAGTGAATATGTATTAATCTACTCTGATCGTGTGGCAACGCATTGGCACATTGCTAGTAGTTATTGTAATTTTTTGGACACCAGACAAACGGTGGAGTACATATACTAAGAGAAGAGGCGCACGCACACAGTCGGTCTCTCGCTCTCTCGCACACATGAGTGTTACGTAAAGGCAACGTTAACAAATAAACCCTAAAACCCTAGGTGCACGATTGCTGCATTTGCGGGTACCGGGTACGTGGTGGAGCACACCTTTGTAGGAATAGTCAGCTCGCGTGATAATTTGATCCGTAGGAGTTGATGGTCGGGACCACAGGTGAACAACTTGGAGGCGGTGGCTCGCCAGTTGCCACAGATCGAGTAGCCACATTTAAAATATCATTTTTAGCGGGGTTAAGAGTTCCGATTTTCAATGGCGCGTTATAAGTACTAAGTAGTTTTTAGAATGATTGGTATGGAGCGAAAATGGAATTCATAGTACTACGTACCTCCTTGGCATATGGTTGTATGGGTTTATGTTGCGAGATGTTGAACCTAGTAGTTCTAGGGAAAATACTATGTTTAGATTTAGATGTTGGTTTTCAATAATGAAAATCGGAAGGGGAAACCCTTCTTTGATTAAAAAAAACTACTACCTCCGTTCTGGTTTACTAGTCCCCATAATTTTTTGGGTCAATGTTTGTCCACGAATTTTACTTGTAAAATGTGAATGGAAAATGAGATTTTGTTATACGCAAACGAAAAAGGACTGGAGGGAGTGATTGCTCTGACACGGACACGACCTCTCATAGCGCAGGCATTGAACCGGCGTGCCGGCCAAGAGGGCCCCACTCGTTGCAGGCCCGGCTGAACACGCCTCCTCGCTGCATGCAACCGGCTTCAGACTGCCCCGCCTGCCTTCATTGAATCCGCGCGTGTGCCGGCAACACGTCCTTCCGCGAGCCGACCGACATTTTAGAACACAAAAGTGACCAAAATAGAATTTATTACGCATGGTCTTGACTTGTTGTGCTCGCACTGGTACCAGGAACCAGAGGTTTTTCTTTATTCATAACTCTCCTCAATTTTTTTGGCTTTGAAGTGAATCATGGTTGTGGACATTATGTATGAATGTGGAGATATCTGTGAACATGAGTTTGATGTGGAAGTTGAACTTGGAATGTCGGGCTTGCGCATGAACTATACCATGTCCAATGCTTCGTCTGTTATTGTTTGGAAAGTAATTGCTGTTATTATATGACCTGAAAAAATATTTTGTGCCACATCAGTAGATGCACGGACATCACAACAGGCATGCTGACTGGATAAACATTTGAACCTAGCTACTATGAAGGAAATTTTGTATTGACAACAGTTTTAGATAGCAGGAGACGCCTAGCCTACTCTGCCTCTGCTAGCTTATTTCTGGCTTCTTCCATCTCTTCTTTGGCATGGGTGAAGAGAGCATCTGATTGCTCTTTTTGCTTCTTCAGGAACTCAGCTACATTCTCAAGGGCTGCTGCACGCTTTCTTTCAGCCTTTACTAGAGCCACGAGGACACGAACAGCTGATGACTCCACCTGTCTTGTCTGTAATCCAGCATCATCTGGGAATTTGCACCTTGTCTCTAATCTAGCATCATTAGGGAACTGACACCTTGTGTGTAATCCAGCCTCATTCTAGAAACATGATCTCGAGGTTAACCATACTTCCCTCCTCACAGGAACTGCATCCTAACATGAAGTTACTTCTTTTTTAGATAATTACTTAGATAAACCCAGATCCATTTAGTAGAAGCCAGATAAACAGACTACAAGGTGAGAACACCCACTTCCTACATCAAGCTAAAAACGAAAGCATTAGGACGATTAAGACTCTTCTTATGACACATCGAAGAACACGAGGCTTAAGAGAAACAAAAACTACAACATATACACATCAAAGAACATGAGGCTAAACGAAAGTAATTGAAAGGGTGTTACTTACCAAAGCTCGTTTTACAGGTTCGGTGTAGCTCCTCTTTAACTTGCCACGCTCCTTGAAGATGTCCCCAATATCCCGTGTTTGGTCTTCATTGCTCCTCTGCATGTTCGCACTCGTGGTTTTAAAATCTCAACATGGCAAGAAAAATATACTACTAGTAATACTCACGCATCTTGTGGGCAACATTAAAGCACTGGTCTGCCATGCTAGAGCATCTCCAACAGAATCGCAACGTGCGGCGCTTTAAAAAAGTGTTTATAGTGCTGATATCGAGAAGTAGAGATAGAGAGTAGAGGATAGTTCTCAGCATAGATAGATAAAAAAATAGATTATTCAACTACTCCTCATCGACCGACTCCTCCTCGGTGATGTCCTCCTCCGACGTCTGACTTTAGCCGTGAAGATACCCATCGTCGTCGGATTCCCAGGGCAATGCTGCTCCTAGCCTCATGTTGAATTGAGCATCCGCTTTTTGCCTACGCTTGTCCTCGTGATAGGCGGCTCGCTCCACCCTCCTCTTATCCCTCTCCGCGCTCCTTTGCTAGTAGAACTCACGCTCGTTGATGATGTCCTGCGGCGATGCCGAGACGGTGCTCCCGCCTCCAGTTGTCGCGACGATCCTCGTCGGTGATAAGCCGCGGCAGAGGCGCGAGCTCCTGTGCCCGCTCCCTCGTCGGCACGTTGGGGAAGTTCAATGTTCTATGAGGCCACCGGAGGCGCCAGGCCGCCGTGTCGTACGCGTGGGCGGCCTCGTTGGCGGTGTCGAAATTGCCGAGGCCGAGGCGCATTCCGCGGAACCGGATCTCGGCGGAGAAGCCGCTGGAGGGGCACGCACGGACGCCGCGGTATCCCCAAGTTTCCCGGCGACGCGACGGCATGGTGGCGCGGCAGCGGCGAGGCAAGAAAGAGCGGGGAGAGAGCGGTGGCGAGGCACAGAGCGGGGAGAGAGCGGTGGCAAGGCACAGAGCGGTGGGAGGGCGTTGGATTTTATAAAGCACGCCGGACGCCGCGCGCCAAAACTAGCGCACGCCCGGCCGCTTTTTCCCGCGCGCGCGCAGTCCTTTCCCAACGTCTTTGCAATCTCTACTCTCTTCTCTACTGTTATATTTATTTTATATTTAATATTTATCTATACTTCTCTACTCTCTATTTTTTTCTCTACTTTTCCCCTACTCTTATAAAAAACAGAGTTGGTGATGATGGTGTTCCTGCCATCCTGCAATATAGGCCATCCGATTTATATCCGACGGATAGGAAGGAAACTGTGGCAATTTTGCAAAAAGATACCCACACCCCTCTCCGCATTTGCAAATAAGGCATTCCCTCGTTCATCCTTTTCTCCCACAAGATAAACTACTCATACAAATGCATCTTGATGCGTGCAATGCATGGGCATCTTGCTAGTTCTAAAAAACTATCCATCATTTGCCACACTACTGGTTGCAGATGAAATACCTACCCAAGCACAACGCAATACAAGAGCGACGCACAATTACAAGCTGATATTCTGTTGGACAATGGAGGCTATAACCAATTACTTTTACGGGAACAATAGCACCCAGGAAATTTGAAGGGTAGGTATGAACAAAATTGGAACTGCACATGTACTGCTAAGTGATTCAGTACACACATTACCAATCGAGGAGGAGAACGATGGTCGCGGCGGCCTCTATGAGTCATGGTCGGCAACGGGAGTAAGTTCATTGTCCACGACGGTGGTGCTTCTGCGATTGGCGTCGGCTTCCGGGAAGCAGATCCGAGACCGTGGAAGACGGTGCTGGGGAAGAGGCTCCGTGTACGACGACGACGGTAGACCGGCTCCAGTGTGGCATATGAGGTCGTCGATGAGGCAGATGCACTGCGGTGGACAAGTGCGCCGATGTAGAAGGGGAGGAGCACAAAGGCTGCGGTGCCGTGGAGAAGTCTATTTTGCGGTGGGGACAGAAAATGGGGACTATTCAGGTGTACTACTCTGGGTGCCGGGGTGGGTTGGCTGGGTAGGGTGAACCTGAAGTTACGAAAACAACCCCCTACCAACCGTCATCCGTAGGCCTGTTCCGAAGGCTATGATGGTAACTTCCCACTGCTCGAATCAGGGTCGCGGGAGATTTTCCCGCCGACCTCAAAATTTTGTGACACTGAACTCCCCGTGTGGCGTGTTGGGTGATTCGGCTAAGCAACTAGCGAGTACTACTAGTAAACTCTGCATATTAGGTTTGAACGAAGTCAAACTTCCTAAAGTTTGACCAAGTTTATAGAAAAATATAAACATTGACCATAACAGATATGTATGATGTGAAAGTACATTCAATAATGAATCTAATGGTATTTATTTGTTATTGTATATGTTAATATTTTTTGTTATAAACTTTCTGAGAGTTTACAAAACTTGACTTTGACCAATGCTAATACGCAGACTTAAAAACGGAGGGTGTGCACATTTGTTTTATTAGTATGTAGTGAATTAATCATTTGTTGAAATTGTGAAATAAATATATTAGGCTACTGACTTCGAATGTAATGGTCTATACAATTCAATAGCTACAATCATTGTCGAATTCCAAGATGTATACAAGGTCTATAGTACTTCACAACATGCTCAAACTCGCATAATCCCAGTCAAATGACAATCAAAATGCATTTCATAGTTATTACTTTGTAGGATGCAACAAAACCAACAATAACTCTACATCAGCCATTATAAAAGCAACATTTTAAACATATCCCAATGTGTGAATGAAACTTGCAGAGATAGCTTGCGAAGATGGAGCAGATAGGGCGGGAAAGATTGTATGTATGTGGACAAGAGAGTCGGAGACAAACCTAACGAAACAGAGAGAGGGAAATAGAGAGAGAAAGAGAGAGGAAGAAGTTAGGTCTGCGAGAAAGATGGAGACATGTAATATACGTGAGATGCGTGTGCATCCGGATTCTATACACGTGGAAGGAGAAGAGACAACAGGTTTGATGAGAGAGCTGGAAAAACATGGACGAGAGGGGAAGGATCTCGTGGGTTGAGGGATTGATAAATTTGTACGGGGGAGAGAGGGATTGGTAATTTTGTGGGAGAGAGAGAGGGTGGGGGGAGGAGTCAGTCAGCCGTCGTCACATCATCCTGCTTCCAAATGGCCCCGCATTCTCTAGCACAGTGTGGTCGCCGTCTTCGATCTCCTCGATGCCCTCTTTGAAGATTGAGGTGTTGTGCATGCTGGGGTCAGAGAAGCACAAGCGAGAGTGGTTGCCATATAACCTTGGATGGGGATGAATTGTGTGCTCGAGGGAGGGGGTGTGTATGTGCTGTCTACTGTGTGTGTGTGTGTGTCAGATATTGAGAGAAAACAAACCTAAGGAGAGAAATGTGTGTGTATGTGTCGGAAAGCTACTTGCTAAACAGGGTATTCACGAAGAGATTGTCCGTGCGAGATAGAGAGCGATGTGCGGGCCTTGAGGTGGGCAGGGGCCGGGTGCGGGTGTCAAAATGTGCGCGTTGATGCATGTGTTACATGCAATCATGCGAGGGACGGACGAATCGAGAGAGATGGTTGTTGTGTTACGGACGCTCCTCTCTCTCTCTCTCACACACACACACAAAAGTAAAATAGAAGACCGTTCTCTCATGTATACACAACGTATCAGCATCTGTCTATGTCTCACTCATGCATGCTCATTTGCACATTCACACCTCTCTATGTCTCTATCACACGCACACTGTCTCCACATTGCCCTTCCGCCACAACACACATATGGACACATACACATGTTCTCTCTCAGTCACACACACTTTGGACGCCAAACTTTGGCAAAAGTTGGCAAAAAATTGTCTCTATGACAAGTGGGCCATAGGGGCAATAAAGTGTGGCAAGCCAAAGTGTGGCAAAAACCAAACACATGCCAACTAAACTATGGCTGCCAAATTTTGGCTTGGCAAACGGTGGCTGGGAACCAAACAACCCCAAAATCAGTATTAAAAAAAACTAGGGCGCACCTAAAACGTCCAAATCCAAATAAACACGAACTGGAGATAAATTCAAATATAAGGAAATATTGTAGCGTCAAGAACTTTTCCCCGAAAAAAAGCTGAGTAATATTCGGGGATTGTTTTCACACACACAAAAAGGTTCGGTGGATGTCCTTCGAGCGCGACACGGTGACGCACCGTTCGATCGACCGCGCGGCCGCGGTTCACGCGCTTGCACATGATTCCGTATTGTGGCTGTGGTAACTAATAAAAGCGATGCCTAAGTCTAATGTTTACGTGTACTAGTATGGTTTTCTTTTAAGTTTGGCCAACCCTATATAAAACTAAACTAAGCTCCCATACGCGCACTCATCAATATGCCGTGGCCCCGTTGCACATGCCGGCGCCCGCCTACTCCGTCCAACAATTTCTCACCCATCACCGCCGTGTCGCCGCCAAGCCGAAGGCTCGCCCGCTCACGTCGTCTGCAGTCCCTCCTCGCGATGCCGCCGCGCTGCCAAGCACGAGAGCAGCTGGTGGAGCCGCGTCTATGCACGCAATGTACGAAGAGGAGGACCAGCGCGTGCTCCAGCACGCCGGCGAGGAGGAACTAGCGTAGCATTATCGTCTCCGCCCGCGCGGAGGAGGCGCGCATGGTGGCTGTCGGGGCGGAAGCCGGTTGTGCGCGCGTCGAGCCCGCAAACCAGGTGCGGACACGGAATCTACCTTCGAGACCTTGAATGCCATGTGGATCTTGCAATCTGAAGGAACAATTTGGGTCAGTCGACTCTTGTGAGCCGTTTGATGCAACATGGATGGCTAGAAGGGCTTCTTCAACCTCCGAAATAGATGCACAGTTCATCTTCTCAGCCCGCCACACGCCTAACCGCCTGCCGCCGCCGCCGTGCCCTCCCCTGAACCGCCTGCCACCGCCATGCTCCCCCCACCCCGCCATCCGTTTAACCCCGGGCACGATCCATTTTTTTCCGGGGAACTGCATTCCACACCCAACACTCATAAGATAGATCATGGGCACCCTGCCGTCTTCTTCCTTCACTCCGTCGAACTTCTTTCACAAATCGACTGACCCAAATTATACTACTAGTACGAACGTATTAACTACAGTAGGAACACGAAGATACGAGCAGTAGTACCAACTGCAAGAAGAACAGTAGTAAGACATAGTACTAGTACTATTGTACGTACTAAAGAGTTCAAATAACGAGAAAGAACATAAACATAGTTTTGCTAGGGCCTCAGCACAACACACCCTTGAAAATAAACTAAGCAACTAGTCCGCTTGACACTTCATTAGAACCAGCATGAGCGATGGCACTGCCACCTACTCGGAGTCCGAGTCCATGTCCTCGACTTCGTCCTCGTCCCGCTTCCTCTTCCTCTTCGCCGACGCTTCTTTGCTTGAACCGGACACTGGGCCCCGCTTCTTATCCAACCCTTGTAGATATTTAAACAAAGGTAGGCATCCATTGCTGCGTACAGGATGTGATCTTCATCTAATGTCTTCGACTCCCATGCATGATGAAACTCGTGGTGAGGTTTCTTCAGTTTAGCGTACGAATGATCAATCATGGCTGCTACCAGGGTCAGCATTGAAGGCTGAGAGGAGGACACCAGGCTTGCCTTCTGGAGATTGAAGGGCTGGCCTACAACGAGGCATATCCGACCCAGGATTTCCTTATCGTTCCTAGAGTCTACAGTAACGAATTTGACTCGGCCGCCCTTGAGGAACTTCTTAAATTCCTCGCACTCAACGTCGGCATGGCATATGTGGTAGACCAAGCATAAGTCATGCACGCAAACCTGGATCACGGCGGGCTTCTTCTTCTCTGCCTCCTTTAGTTTCTTCTCGCTTCCCAGGACTGTGGTGTACTCAACATCTAGCCCAGCGACCCACTCATCATTTGAGTTTTGGAACATGCGTTTGAAGTGAGCAAGGCATTCTTTCACCGTTGCGGAAGAACGAGTGTAGATGACGTCGAACTCATCGCCGGTGATGGTTCTAACGTTGTACTCACTGCCGATCATGGAGATTTGGGACGCCATGGATTTGGGAGGAGGGTTAGGATTAGTGGAACTGCCGTAATGTGAAAAGACAGGACGACTGGGAGCGAACTGTTGTAAGATACTGTACTAGTAGAAAACAGGGACGAGTAGGGCGTGTGAACGGCGTGGGGTTGCTGGCTTGCCTGGTGAATAAATGGCTGCAAGCCCCCAAAGAGTTCTCGAGAACTATGCGGGACCCACTAGATGTCATGTTTACTAGACCCATATTGTAGGCCTGACGGTATAACTTCTGCCTGTTCGCACGCCATGCCGACGCGTGGGTAACTTCACTTAATTCCGTCAACCGTCGCGCCTCCCATGACCATCGCCTCCCTCGCGCGGTCGCGCCCTTTGAGACTCCGACCGGCTATAAATGAGCAAATTGTTTTGCCTACTCCGCATGCATGACACTCCCTCTGGTCCTTTTTACTTCCGTCAACCGTTTGCAAAGTGTTTGACCAAATTTTTACTAAAAATATCAATATCTACAATACTGATTATAATGAGTATAATAACTACTATTAGATGAGTTAGATGAGTTAAAGATTCTAATCCTGAACTAACCCTGAAGTAACTCTAGCGAAAGAGGTGTTTGGATGACAGGGTTAGATGGAGCGCGGATACGGCGAGGTGCCTTCATGGGCGGTGCGAGAGGGAGGGAGGGAGGGAGAGGACGAGAAGCTTCGAGGAAGTGGGGAGGGATCTGCTGCGGGGAGAGTGAGAGAAAAATGTGTTTTTAGTGTCCCGAGAAGAACTACTCCCTCTGTCTAGGTGTGTAAGTCACCTTACGAAAACCAAATAATCTCAAAACACTTAGGCACCTTACATTAACTCCCTCCTCGTTTCTTGTTTTGTGACATATCAACCAATAAGAGATGTGGGTCGTGCATGCTTTCAATGACTTGAGACTGCCAAACATGACATGCGGTGGTTAGTTCATTGCATGAAATGCTATTAATTAGCAAAAAGACATTAAGTTTTCTCGTTTTCCTCTCCGCCTTGGTCGCCGTGCACAACGTAAGATGACTTACACACCTAGACGGAGGGAGTAACCCAAATAGGCACCTCTTGGGTGGGTTAGATTTTTTTTGGGTTAGTTGAGTTCAAACTAACCCAAACTAACTCTAACACATGGATCCAAACAGGGCCATGGTTAGCTATTAGAGTACTACTACCTCCCTTCTAGTTTAAAGGGCTCGATTCAAAAATTTCACCTACTCTTAGCAAGATAGAGGCGGTGGAATAGTTTTTGTAGTTCTTCACAAAAAATGTGTTTACCAATGCATGCATGAACACTAGTTACTCTAACCCCCTCTCTTCTTTAATCTTTGCCACATCAGCGTGTTTGCTATTCCCGTGTGCATGATACCAGCTAAGATACCACCATTATGGCCAGCCTTAATCATCGCATGCAATAATTTAGTGCACCTTGAACTATGAACATGTGTGGGGCGTGTATGTTTTTAATGACTTGAGACTATACCTAGCCCAACATGCAAGATGAGACTTATTATGCACCGTTCCCCATACCTGCAGGAAGCCCGTTCATCTCCAAATCTTTTCCTCTCCATGTGTGGAAACAATACGCCTGCCAGACTCTCCTTCTCCCTCCGGCGGTCCCACCAGTCCACCCCAGGTGGAAAAAATCTGCATGCATGACTCTCCTCCCCCCGTGCTCGTCCAATCCGTTGTGACCAACAATATTTCCACCCCTTCCCTCCCCCGTAATTTACTCCAACAAATATGCCCACGTAGCTGTTACTTAACTGCAGGTGCATTGGGTCACTGACATATGGGCCCAATAGGGGCCTGGCCCACATGTCAGTGACGCAACTGGACCTGCAGTTAAGTCAGTGCAGCTCAGTCCATATCTTACGTAGGTGTGCCATTGCTCGCTATAAATAGTGCGCCTCCCACGACATCGCTATCTCCTCCCCCCTCACGTTCACGTTCATCGCTATCTCCTCCCCCTCCCTCTCACGTCGACCACCATGGCATCGCCCCTCCCAAGCCCTAGGCGCCCCTCGTTGCACCGTGCGGACGGTCACGCGTTGCCGTTCTGTTCCTCGCCACCACTAGTCGAGGAGGACACGTCGGCGTTCCGCTCCTCGCCGTGACGTGACGCGTCGCCGTTCCGTTCCTCGCCGCCACTAGTCAAGGAGGACATGTCGACGTTCCGCTCCTCGCCGCGACGCGTCGAGGTGGACGCGTCGGCGTTCCCAATCTCGCCAGCACGCGCGTCAGAGGAGGCGTCGGCTCCCCGCTATGAGGAGAACGCCGCGCCGTCTGCCGAGCCCCCCAGCCTTGAGGAGCTTTGGAAAGAACTGGATGTCACCTTGTGGGAGGCTTTGCCTCCAGCAGAGCGCGCCAAAATAGAGGCGGAGAAGAAGGCCGAGGAAGAGAAGCGCACCGCGGAACAAGCTGCCTGGCAGGCCTATGTCGCGTCCGAGAGAGTCAAGCAATTGGCTCTTTGGCAGAAGGCTCGTGCGAGGGCCGTGAGGGTGGCAGAGGATGCCCATGCCGAAGCCCTGAGTGCAGTTGGGCCCAAGCAAGGAGGAGTACATGTTGGCGCCGGATCACCACACCGGTGAGATCGCGCTCGCCCGCCGGCAAGCTGCCAATCAACACCTGACGGCCGCGCTAAGGAAGAGGCGTTGTGTCGGCGCGCTGGGAAACGGCCGTGCACCAGGGCACTCGTGGCGCGCCACAAGCGCTCCTGCGAGCGCCGTGGCTTTTAGTAGGAGTACAGTTTTTGTTTCATAAGGCAATCTCATTAGTTTTGGGGCGCAAATGATAAATCCCGAACGTTCAGGAATTATTAGCATCCTTAATTAAGTATGTAAAAGGGAAATTTTGGAAAGCTTGTGTATTCGTACGCATTTTGCAAGTACGTGCATATAGCACAAACTTTACTATATACTATCGCACTATACGTCTCTCTCTATATATGCTTGCAGACTGTGCTACTCCCTCCGTCCAGGTCAATAAGTCATCTTTGGTTGTGCACCGTGACCAAGGAGGGAAGACTTACACACCTAGACGGAGGGAGTACTACTATTACTTATGTACGTACAAATGCACGTTTTAACATTACGATGCGGTTTTTGTAAAAAGTAGAAAAACAATACTAGTCAAGCTTGTGAAACGATTCAATGCAAAACAAATGCAAAAATGCTCGTTTGATTGTTTACTTTTAGCTTCCTTCTCTGTGGTTATTTCTCTGTCATACTTTGTATGGAGTATCTCACTGGTCGGAAAGGCATGCAAATTCCCAAACCGCTTCCTACACCCTGTGTCGAATTTTTTGCCTAACAAGTTGTGCCGTGCAATTGGAATTCCAACTTGAGTACTACTACTAGTAGGAGTACCAGGGGCCAGTTCTTTTAGGCTTCTAGATTAGTAATCCCATAACTACTACCTCCGTCCTGGTTTATTGGTCCCCATTGTAATCTGTGTCAAATTTTGATCATAAATTTAACTAATGAAATGTTAGTGCATGTCACATGCACTAACCACTACTAGGAAAAGGGCTATAGCTAATATGGACATTAATGGCGCACCATGTATGTGGTGCGCCACTGCTATATAGCAGTGGCGCACCAGATACAGGTGCGCCATTAGTGTCCTCATTACTAATGGCGCACCACACACAGGGTGTGCCATTACTAACAATTTTTTTCCAAAACTATTAATGGTGCACCAAGGCACAGTGCGCCATTACTAGTTTTAACTAGTAATGGCGCACCACACATTCTGTGCGCCACTACTAACAATTTTTTTACTTGTTTTTTCAAAACTAGTAATGGCGCACCAGGGTATAGTGCGCCATTACTAGTTCAAACTAGTAATGGCGCACCACAGCCACGGTGCGCCACTACTAACAATTTTTTTTTGCAAAACTAGTAATGGCGCACCACGTAACAGGTGCGTCATTAGTAACCAGGGTTACTAATGGCGCATTATTAGGTGGTGCGCCATTGGTAACCTGAGAGCAGCTAGATATTTTGGATAGCCACCTACCACCACACTCACTTTCCCCACTTCATTCTCTCCACCTCCTCCTCCAAGGTTTTCTTGGCTGCCTCCTCCTCCTCACCTCATTTGCACCATAGATTCACCCAAATTAAGTGGTTAAATTTCCTTTTTTTTGATAGGTAAGTAAGGGGAAATCTTCTTTATGTTTTAGATCTACTTTTTTGTCCCTCCAACAACGTGCACATGCACTTTTTATGGCCTAGATCTACGTATGTTTGTGGTGTTGCATATGTTTGTGTTTGTAGGTACCGGTATTTGAAATGCGATAGTTGCCAATATTTTGCCAGAATGTTGATTCATTTCCGTTTCGGCGAGAACTTGGCACTATGCATTCTTTTTGGTCCTATTTTTAGGCAAAGTCATGCCAAATTTTTTCTTGGTTCTAAAATATCGTTTTGCTCTACCCCGCAGGCGATCATGGTCCGCACGATGATCGAAGGCATCGTGAATAGGTTTTTGAGCTCCGCGGAGGCCGAGATGCTTCAAAAGAATGAGACGGAGATAAAATGTCCGTGTCGAAGATGCAAGCTGAGGAGCCTTATTGACCCGGATTCCGTACAGGTGCGGGACCACCTGCTCTTGCGTGGTTTCATGGATGGCTATCGGTGGCAAGGTGATGAAGATGATTATGAAGTCGTCCATGGGGGCCATGCAAGAAATGAGGAAGGGCAGCAAGACAACCGCGGCGAGGGCGGGCGGGAAGACGAAGAATCTCCAGGACATGATCACGAAGTAGATGCAGTACACAGTCATCATGTAGAAGATGCCGGGCATGATGATGAGGAAGATGCCGGAGCAGACGAAGGGCATGATCATGAAGATGAAGATGCTGGAGCAGACGACGATGGACCATCGATGGGCTGGGTGCAGGACCCTCATATTCAAGAGCTGCTTCTCAAGCAGACGGATAACGCAAGAGCTGCCGCCCGAGAGAAAGCCAAGATGGATCAACTGGAGATAGACGTGGTTACTCCATTGTATGAAGGATGCAGGCCCGAGGATACCCGCCTGAAAGTAACGATCATGGCTCTGCAGATGAAGGTAAAACACAAAATGACCGACGCATGCTTCGACAAGAACATGTCATTCTGGCACGAACGTCTTCCCAAGGGGAACAAGTGCCCGACCAGTTTCGAGGAGGCGAAGAAAATCGTGTGTCCTCTGGATTTACCGCACGTGAAATACCATGTGTGCATGAACAATTGAATCATTTATCGGGACGAGCACGCGGAGTCTACCATATGTCCGGTGTGCGGCGTCACTCGATACAAGAAGAGGAAGAAAGCTCCTCGAAAAGTGGTGTGGTACTTTCCAATCACTCCTCATCTGCAGCGGTATTTCGCGGACCCTAGGCTAGCAAAGCTCCTGCGTTGGCACGCGGATAGGGAGGAGGAGAAGAAGCGAGAAGATGACGGAAATGATCCGGAGATAAATAAAAAAGACAAGATGCTGAGTCACCCTAAGGATGCGAGCCAGTGGCAAGCGTTGAGCTTCGAACACCCAGAATTTGGGGACGATCCAAGGAACATCATGCTGGGCGCGAGCATCGATGGAGTCAATCCATTTGGCAGCCAGAGAAGCACACATAGCACCTGGCCTGTGTTTGTGTGGATGTACAACCTTCCCCCCTGGTTGTGCATGAAGAGGAAGTACATTCACATGAGTATGCTAATTGAAGGGCCGAAACAACCAGGGAACAACATCAATCAGTATCTGGGGCTGCTGAAAGAGGAGCTAGACACGCTTTGGAAAACGCCAGCCAATACGTGGGACGCCGCTGAGAAAGAATATTTCACTATGAGAGCCGCACTGCTCAGGACGGTGCACGACTATCTCGGTTATGGGTATGTCGCGGGGTAGGTGGTCCATGGATTTTCTGGATGCGTCAGGTGCATGGATGACACAATGTATCGCCAGCTAGATAGAGATCCCGGGTCTTCAAAAACCGTGTTCATGGGACATCGAAGGTGGCTTCGCGACGATGACTCATGGAGAAAACGTAAGGATCTGTTCGATGGTGAAACCGAACCCCGAAGACGCCCGCGTACGAGGAGCGGCGAGGAAATAGACAAGCTGTTGAAAAATTGGAAAGATTGCCCACTGCCGGGAAAGAAGCAAAAGGCGCCAGAGCCAGGAAAGAAGCGAAAGGCGCCAGAGCCGCTGCTGAAGGTATGGAAAACGAGGTCTGTTTTCTGGGACTTGCCGTACTGGAAGATCCTCCATGTGCCTCACAGCCTTGATGTCATGCATATCACGAAGAACGTGTTCGAGAGTCTGCTTGGTACCCTGCTCAACATGCCATAGAGGACCAAAGATGTGCCGAAAGCAAGGGCAGACTTGAAATCAATGGGCATCAGGGAGGAGCTTCACGCTAATGATGATGATGATGAGGCGAAGCAGGACACGGAAAGTCGTCGCAAAGGCAAAAAGGCCAAGAAGATCGGAAATGACTACCCTCCCGCGTGCTTCACTCTAAGTGAGGAGGAGATCGAGCAATTTTTCACCTGCCTCATAGGAGTAAAACTTCCTTACGGTTACGCGGGGAAGATAAGCAGATACCTAGACTCAGCGAAGCAGAAGTTCAGCGGGATGAAGTCTCACGACTGTCACGTGCTGACGATGCAGATACTTCCAGTTGCAATCCGTGGGATCATGGACACGCACGTCCGTGAAATGCTATTTGGCCTATGCAACTTTTTCGACGTCATCTCTCGGAAGTCGGTTGGCGTGAGGCAACTCAGAAGGCTACATGAAGAGATCGTGGTGATACTATGCGACCTTGAGATGTACTTCCCGCCCGCATTCTTCGATGTTATGGTGCATCTGCTGGTCCATATCGTGGAGGATATCATCCAACTCGGGCCGACGTTCCTGCACAGCATGATGCCGTTCGAAAGGATGAATGGTGTCATCAAAGGATACGTCCGCAACATGTCACGTCCAGAGGGAAGCATGGCCAGGGGCTTTCTGACCGAAGAGTGCATCTCCTACTGCACGAATTATCTAGGCATCGAGAACCCCGTTGGTCTGCCCGTCAACAGGCACCTCGGCAGGCTCGCTGGATGGGGTCGCCGTGATGGTCGCCGCGAAATGCATGTCGACTTCAAGGGTCGACTCGCCGACTTTGAAAGAGCAAACCTAGTCGCGCTACAACACATAGATGTGGTCGATCCTTGGGTGGTAGAGCACAAAACCTTTATTGAGAAGACATACAATGACCGAGGCCAACAGAGGACGGACGGAGATATAATCAAAGAGCACAACTCATGTTTCACGCGTTGGTTCAAGGAGAAGCTTCTGTCGTACCCTTTACATGAGGATTCTTCCGCGGAAGAAAAACTCATATTCGCCTTGTCACAGGGCGCCGAGCACAACCTGATGACCTATGAGGTGTACGATATCAACGGCTACACATTCTACACCGAGGGAAAGGACATGAAGAGCGATGGTTATCAGAACTCCGGGGTAACGATGGAATCCTACACCGGTAACGACAAGGACATATACTACGGAAGGATCGAGGAGATCTGGGAGATGAACTATGCTGGAGAGAAGGCCCCGATGTTCCGTGTCAGATGGGCCAAGAGCGTCCTAAAAGAAGACCGGTATTTCACCACCATGGTTATACCCGAAGCCAAATCCAAGACCGAGGGCGCAAACGTCACCACGAAAAATGAGCCATGGGTACTGGCTTCCCAAGTGGACCAATGCTTCTTCATTACTGACCCGTCAAAGCCCAGTCGTGTTGTCGTGAGGAGAGGCAAAAGGAAGATCATCAGAATGGATGGAGTCGCCAATGAGCAAGACTTCGACAAGTATGGAGACCCGAAGATAGAACATGACGACGACGATGAAGTGCCATACACCACAAGAAGAAGCAGGACCACCCTACCTAAAGGACATCCGTTCAACAGAAGAACTCCATTTGTGAAAAAGAAGGGCAAGAAGATTGTGAAAAGATAGCTAGCTAAGATCGATTGTATTTAAATCGTAGTCTTCATTTCTCGATTGTATTTCGACATATTGAAATGATATTTCTTCTGTTCTAGTCCTCATGAATATTTATTTATGTTTATTATGGTATTGAATTTCTAACTCACAAAAAGTATTGAATTTGTTAATATTTTTAAACTCATGAATATTTTTAAATTTCATGGGCACTTTTTGAATTCACGAATATTTTTTCAAATTTGATGATATTTTTTCATATTCATAAATGTTTTACCAATTCACAAATGAATGCAACTAAAAATCCAAAAAAATATTGATGATATTTTTAAATAACAAATTTGATGATATTTTTTCACATTCATAAATGTTTTCAAATTTGATTGTGATTTTCTAAAAAATTATTAGATGCAACTAAAAATAATAATAAAAAAGTTACTAATGGCGCACCAGGAGAAGGTGCGCCATTGCTATCAATGTACTTATGGCGCACCCCTAGGAGGTGCGCCATTGGTATACCAATTTTTATGATATTTTTCAAATATTTTAAAATAACAAATTTGATGATATTTTTTCATATTCATAAATATTTTGAAATAAAAAATTTGATGATATTTTTTCACATTCATAAATGTTTTCAAATTTGATTGTCATTTTCTAAAAGATTATTAGACGCAACTAAAAATAATAATAAAAAAAGTTACTTATGGCGCACCCCTCGGTGGTGCGCCATTACTATGGATGTACTTATGGCGCACCCCTAGGAGGTGCGCCATTGCTAACCTTCCCC
The DNA here is from genome assembly GCF_018294505.1 of Triticum aestivum. Classification (NCBI taxonomy): domain Eukaryota; kingdom Viridiplantae; phylum Streptophyta; class Magnoliopsida; order Poales; family Poaceae; genus Triticum; species Triticum aestivum. The sequence goes on along the minus strand of NC_057802.1, from coordinate 510,775,088 downwards.
CCTCTATCCCTTTCCCCCTCGCCCCCTGCGCCAGACCCCCTCCATCTCGATCGCTATCCCCCCTCGCCAGATCCCCCTCGCCGCCAACGACCCCCCGCACCCTCCCCCGCTCCACCGCCGTCGCCGACCCCCCGCACCCTCCCCCGCTCCACCACCGCCAACAACCCCCCGCACTCTCCCCTGTCTCCTCGCTCGGTTCCCCCGAACGGAATCGGCCGAGCGCGCGAGACCTAGGGTTCAAGCCGCCGCTGCCGGCCCTCCGCCACGGCGCGCCCAGCCGGCCGAACCCTCCGCGGCCCCCGCCTCCCCGAGCGTGGCCGCCGCGCGTCACCGCGGCCACCGACCGCCCCGTGCTCCGTCGTCGTGCACCAAGCTCCGCTACGCCGTCTTGGAGGATCCTCGCCGTCGTGGGTCCTGTCGCCCCCACTTGCCAAGGTGCGGCTCCCCCTCTTCTCGCCCCCAATCCAAAATGCTTCTTTTCAGTACAAGATCACTGAAAATTTAGTCTATCTTGAAGCTTGGGAGATTCTTTACCAAGTTCACTGTAAAATTGAGTACAAGATCTCTGAAAATTTTCAGGAGTCTATGTTCTGCGGTCACTGAATTTTCTGAAGTATATGTTTACTGAAGTTTTTGAATTTTCTGGAGTGTGTGCATTGGGGTGCTCCGGGGAGAGAGGATTCATGGCCATCCTATCTAGTTGCTGGGTGGAAAACTTGTTAGGTTCACATTATTCATCAAGATTGGATTATAAACATATGGGTTTAGTTATGTTCATAGCACCAGCACCAAGATTGGATTGATGTGGCTCCTCTTTTCTTGTGACATGTACTCACTGAATTTTAATTGACAGTAAAATTCAGTGTAATTTGGTTAACTGAATTAAATGTAAATTCAGTTAACTCATAAAATTAAGTGAAACATTTGGTCTGATTGAAATGCAGCAAGTTTTTTGGGGATCTAATCAGTTTTCTTACAAAAACTTGCTTAAATGGCAGCAAGTTTGAATATAGTGTATGTTCTGTAGCTTGTTTAGAAAGATCACTGAATACAGTTTCTTGGGGGTCCTATTTCAATGTAAATGTTTTTGTAAGGACCGTCGTGCTACCATAGTCATTACTTAACAATGAGTGTACAAGAACCTAATGGTTGGCTGCTGTTCGCACCTTCAGAACATCCCTGATTTTCAGTATGGCCTTTAATTTTGTAGGATTCATTTTACCGTGGCTTAACTGCTGAAGAATCTGCAAGTGCTCAGGACTACAACTTCGATCATCCTGGTATTTCACTTTACATGTTGATTGAAAGTATGATACCTTTGTTAGTGATCAGAGAACGAGCTGTCTATTTTTTCATGTGTATTTGATGAAATCTCTGATGATGTGCGTGCCGTGTCTCCAGGTCTGGAGACCAACCAGGACAAGAGCAAGTGCCAGCAGTAGTTCGACAACTACAAGGAGTGCAAGAAGAGAGAGGTTCACCTTTGTTTCCCTAATTCTCTATAGCCTTTTTCTGATGGATGGCTTCTAATTGATGCGCCAATTTTTTTATCTTATAACATGCGTTTGTTTCGTGCACTTGCTGAATGTTCAAGGGGGCTGTGGCTTGTGTCGGACAGGAAGTGCCAAACTTGGAACTGAAACTTGTTTGTAGTGGACCTGGAGCTTAGTTCTTCAAGTATAACCTTTTAAATAAAAAGTAATGCACCTTACTGTTAAATTTTTTGTTTGGCCAACTGTTTTAAGCACTGTTGGTACGACATGAACTGGACTTCTTGTGCCAAAATCTATCAACTGCGTATTTTTATATAAAACAATGTTTGGTTCTGTTCTAGAGGAAAATGATATAGTGGTAGTAGTAGAAGTTCTGAGCATTTAGTTGTTTGTCTATTAAAAAAAGTTCAACTAAAAAGATGTGCAAGCCACTTTGGTGCTGAAATGTGACATTGCCATGGCTGATTGTTCTAAATGGTTCACCCACACCCAATGGGCATGTTTAAATGCAATGCAAGTGCAAATTTGAAACTTTAAAGGAACTGCACTTTTTTGCAAGAGAGAGATAGCACAAGAGAGAGATAGCACCTTTTTTACATGTCTCATAGTAGTTGCTTCAAATTTTAATACAATTAGCCTGAAATCACAGGTAAGTTGCCCCCTGTGGGTTTACTCTTTTAGGAAACAGCACGATCCACGGCTCATACATGCATGAACTATTTTTTATGGCTATATACTTGAACTCTTGAAGTACATATGGCATAGTTTCTTTTTCAAGTTCTTACAGGAAATTGTGTCTTTTGCCCAACTGCTTATCTATGTGTGAAAGGAGCTAAACCAAGTTTTTACAAGTATCCCCAGCCATTTAGGGTCTGTTTGGATAGTGTCCACACTGAATCGTGTCTCGCTTGGAGCCTCCCTAAACTGTGCCTGGACAGTGTTTGGTTGCTGTCCTGGCACTGTTTCCCTGCCTCGTTAAGCGGACAGGGGTGTGCAAGTTTTGTCACCTGTTTTTTGTTACATATACTTCGGGTGCTGTTGGGGGCTTCCTCCTCAATGATTTTGCAGGTACCCCGAGAGGCCCTTGAGTTTGCCGGAATGTCGATTAACTTCCGTTCTGGCAAATTCGGGTACTCCATATGTCCTATTTTCAGTAAAGGTCATGCTGAAATTTTCCGTGAATTTTAGCATAACTTTGCTGAAAATAGGACATATGGTGTACTTGCGACTAATGCATGGGCCGGGGTATCTTAGTACTTAATCTGTAGATTTCCAAAATTGTTCCTTGACAATTATTGGCAACTAGCTGTATTCCTCTATCTGAGATATTCTGTGTACATGCAATATATATCCAATCAGTGGGATAAAAAGCCACGAGAAAGTAGAGCTGGACATGTAAGATGCAATCTACTAATGCTTCATTATCACCCTGTTATGCTCAGCCCAACACTCCCAGTCAAGATTGGTGATAGATAGATATCGTTCCCATCTTTTGTTACAAGCTAAATTATGTTCCTTGACTCCAAAACCCTTAGTTAGACCATCTGCTACTTGATTCCCTGATATTACATGATTTAATTGAATTATACCATCATAGAACTTCCCCTTAATAAATAAAGGATCTATCTCCACATACTTGGTTCTGTCGTGTTGGATCGGGTTACTGGTTATGCTTATAGCTGATTTATTATTACACCACACCTTCAAAGGACCTTTTCCCAGCACCTTCATTCTGATAGAGGATTTCTACCCATAATATTTCACTAAGTCCTAGTGACATAGCTCTATACTCTACTTTGGCTGTTGATTTGGACACAACTAATTGCTGCTTAAACCCCTTCCCAGGACTGCATCTTAGATACGGCAAAATAGGCTATACTGCATCCATATGTCCACTCCTAGGATCAAGCATGTATCTGTCTACCACACTTGCGGCATAGGCAATGCCAGGTCTTATATGCCTTAAGTATAGGAGTCCCCCAACAAATCTGGCATCTCTTAGTACATTCTAAGAGATTTGCAGATTCCAAGGTAGATTCTATAGTTCCAAACAAGTAAGCATGAAATAGGAATGTAAATATGTGCACCTGATTCAAGTAAAAGAAGATTAATGTTGCATATTCCAATAAAACTGTGATAAAGATAACACCACCTATATATATATATATTGAGTATTGATTCAGCATCACATGCTTTTTTGGAGATTGATATAGCAAAAATATTTGTAGAAGAAGATCAGGGGTACCTAGGCAATATCACAAAACATCTCTCAATTGATCCCAAAACACCTAGGCAATATCACAAACATCTCTCAATTGTTCATTGACAATAACCAACTTTTTGGCGACATTCCACGAGAATTAGGTTATTTGGTCAACTTAGAGATCTTGTTCCTTGACAATAACCAACTTTTTGACCAAACTTTTTTCCTATTTAGAGCGAAACATGGCCCACAACGATGAGGCCGGCGGTTCGAGCAAGGCATTCTGGGAGCTGTCCCAGGAGATGGAGGAAGAACCTCACCGTTATGAGGACGCTGCGGAAGACACCGATCCTGACTACACAACCCCTAGTGGCGTCGGGGATGACACCACCGATGGTGCCGCCGAGGATGCCACCTCTGATGATGGCAGCGCACGCACAGATGGCAGCCAACCGAAGAGGCAACGGAAGGACCGGCGCCCGAACGTGCTCGGCACCGTCAAGGAGGAATTTACTGAAGTGTCCTCCGAGGGGAATCCAATGGTGCCCAAAGAATTAGTCAAGGGGTACGCGGGACAGCTCGGGTGCATTCTCCGGAGCACCGTCTCGATCAACTCCGAGAACCTAAGGCATCGTGACCGAGGGAATTTGCGCAACCTCCTCTTCACGAAGCTGCACGAACGATACAAGTTCCCCGGTGACTTCGCAAACACACGCCTCTCAGGGAATAAAGTGAACAGTGCCGCCCTCACGAAGATGAGCACGGCCCTGGCTACTTGGAGAGCCGCGGTGAAGAGAATGATTGAAAAAGGTGATAGTTATGAGAAGATCAAGGAGAAAAATCCTTCGATCAGCGAAGATGACTACCTGGAGTTCAAGATCAAGTGCGAGAGCAACGCAACCGTGGAATCAAGTCAGTGGGGGAAAGATATGCGGGACTTGAACTTAGGGTCCACAAACTCGGTCCCGGCGGTTACAGAGTGGCGGAACCTATATGGGACAAGGAGGACGCGGAGCGTGCCGAGCAAGGCCTACCGCCCCTCTTTGAGAAATACCGTGACAAGCAGACCAGGAACTATGTCAGGGCCCGGTACAAGATTGACCCGGTAACCAAGGAGCTTACCACGGATCCGAAGACCAAGGCGCTTGAGCTTGTTCTGGTAAGGAATACACCCCCGCGTAATTAGCTCCATATGGTTGCATTCTAATTAATGAAGCCAAATTTCTAAATGGTTCACGTTCCTTCCGCAGGACACTGAAAGCAGTAGCGCGGGGTCGTCTAAGAGCTCCCCTTGGGACACCACTTTAAATAGGGCGTTGAACGTAATGAAAAACAAGGATAAGCTCAGTAAGCCGTCGTCAGCTGGTCGTGTGGCCGGCAAAGGCTTGTCCACGAAATGGTCGGAATACTATATCGCTGGTGGGCGAAAGGAGAGAAAGACCAGCTCGGAAAGCCAGGAGCGCGAGGTTCAAGAACTCAAGGCACAAGTGGCGCGGATTCGGAGATGGTCGAAGAGCAAGTGCGAGACCAACTGGGAGCGACGATCACCGCCATTGTGCCTACCTTGATTTGAGGGCTGCAGGCGTGGATGGCGGGCGGCCAACAGGGGCCGCCCCCGATTCCCAGCTTCACGGGCAGCAACTCGCGCAACGCGCCGGCGGCGCCATTGGTGTCTCCGGCGGAGGCGGCATTGGTGTCTCCCGCGGCGGCGCCGGCATTGCAGCTTAATGCACCCGGGTGTGGGAAGAATACGCCGGCCGGCACCTCGGCAGCAAGCGGCCCCTCCGTCACTTGCACGCCGCCGTTGGCGGTGCCTCGACATTAGCCGAGCTCGACGCCATCACGGTAACTAATTAAGCCTCTCGGCCGATGACTTCATCTCCTTGCCTTTGACTGGGCATCCCTGATGCCCTACATGTTTTCGAAGTCGCCGCCGACGTTCCATGCACTCTCCTGCACTTCGTGGATGGCGAGTTGATAGATGTCGCCAAGGCCAGAATCGTTCAACCGGGCAACCGCCTGTTCCACGGTAATCCGATGCCACCCAACGTGTATAGGGTTCAACTGGTTCGGGTGCTGCGGGGCTGCGACGACTTGTTACCTCCGTTTTGACCCCCTGGGGCCGACGAAGATGATGTGATGACCCTCAGCGCCTGCTTAAGCTAGCCCCTGCTTTGGCTGAAGAGCCAGATTCGTTTGGGGGTGGGGGACACCACCCCACAGACAACACCGCCAGTCGTGCCGGCGCCAAGCCATGGCAAGACCGCCGCAACGCTACCGGACATGCCGGACATGCATATGGCACAGGATCCGGACATGCATATGGCACAGGATCCGGACGACGATGACGACGGTACATTTACCAACGTCGATAAGTACTTCAACGAACATGGGTACGGTGACGAATTCTTGGGGCCTCCTTCTCAAGAACCCAACCCTGCAAAAGATGATCGCGATCTAGCTGGTACCGCGGAGAAACCCAATTGCAACAGGCGTCGTCTGGCATTCAGTTCTCAGGAGATGCCTCCAGCTGCCGCCTTCACCGAGCCTCAGATAGCCGAGGTGCGAAATATTATCAGCCCCAACACACTCAAGAAGGCGGTCTCTAAGCAGAACTCGATCCCATTACAGGAGAAGAAGAAGGGACGGAAAAGAAAGAATAACAAGGGTGCGAGCCAGCCGGCACCGAGTACGATCCGTGCTCAGGACGGGCCACCTTCACCAAAGGATATCTCGAGGAGGGTGCATGTGGCGGGTAGGCCGATGCTACCGACTAATCTGCTCAATGCTGCAACCGGTGCTATGCGGAGTCTGCATGACAGTGTTCTTTCTTTGGAGAAGCGGCGTCTCTCCGAGAATGATGTGGCATACCCGGTTTTCGTGGCCAAGGTGCCAGAGGGCAAGGGCTTTGTGGATAGCGCCATCGGGGGTATGATCGTCCTGCGGTTTGATGACATCTTCGCTATGTTTAACCTTCATCCGCTGCACTACACCTTCGTTCGGCTATTTTCGCTGAGTATGGAGATGCGGATCATTAGAGACAAGACCCCGGACATCGTGATAGTCGACCCCTTCTACATGCGTGCCAAGATCTTGGGCAGCGCTGGGGACCGGCAAGTCGCGAGTTCATACCTCGAAGGCGTCATTCTGGCAAACCCAGATAAGGATAACTTCCTCGTGCCTTACTTTCCCGAGTAAGTCATCCCCTCACTGCCCCGTAACATATGATTTCATAGATTTTGATCGTCCTTTTTTTCTAACATTCCGTGTTTTGTGCAATGACACACATTGCACACTCATCCTCTTAAGCCTGAAATATTCCATGGCCACGTATTTCTACTTGGACCGTCAGTAGAAGAAAGACTACACAAATATCAAGAAAGTTCTTGATGATGTTCTCCCCGGCTACGCCAGATCTGGAGGCACCTTCAGCAGGCCAATTCGTAGGTACGGCAAGCACGTGTTCACCCACAATACGACGTTCCACTGCGTCAAGCAGCCGCCTGGCGGTCAGAAGGATGCCTACTATGCCCTCCATCACATGCGGGCGATTGTACGGGACCATAATCACCTTCTGCTACCAAATAATCTCAAAGATTGGGCCGCACGCTTGTCGGCAATCCAGGATGCGGACATCAGACAAGAATTCTTTCGCATCCGGTCGGAGTTTGCGGAAATCATCCATCAAGATGTCCTTCGTACCTCGGGGCAGTTCTACCTCAGATATCAACCGTCCAACAGTGAGATAGAAACAACGCTACAACTGCAGGCTGACAACGCCCGCGATTTCATGACCATCACGACGGACGGCGGCTTCATCCATGCTCCGGTCCCTGAGTCGAGTCGAAAGTAGTGATGCTATGTAGTTCTGAAATATCGATTAGCTCATGTTGTAATTAAACTTTAATGAACTTGTATGTCTCTTTGGTTTGGACAGTCGTTCAACTTATATGTAATCGATGCTATTTATTTGTAGGACCATGAATCGTGCTATTAATGTGTTGCTTTTCTCTTCCGATCCTTTAGTTGCATACTTATATATTGCTTATGTATTGTCTGTGAATTGCTACTAACGTTTTGTTTGGCTAGTGCATAGAGATGCCGTCGTATGTCGTGTACAAGGGTAAGGTTCCCGGAGTCTACGACGACTGGGAGGAGTGTCGGAGACAGGTTCACCGTTTCAGCGGTAACAGTTACAAAGGGTACACCACTAGGGCGGAGGCGGAAGCTAGATACGCACGCTATCTAGCGGGAGAGAGGAGGGAGCGGAGGAGGAACCGGATGAAGACCAGTTTCATCGCGATGATGCTAATCGTGATGACCGCAACTCTCTTCTATGTGATGGTAGTTTAGATGAACGATATCGACTTGTAATGTGAAGACAAACTCGCTACTTGCGGTCTCGAGACTTGTAATGTTCTAACTTTGTTCGGTCTTTTGAATTCAGAGACTAATATGATGAATTGTATTCGGAGACTAATCTTCTATTGTATTCGATAAATCTGCTGTTTATATGTTGTGCTATCTATATTCTGTGCAGTAATATATTTTGTAACCTGTGCAAATATCAGAAAAGAAAAAAAATCCTAATATTCATACTAGTGGCGCACCACACTGCACTTTAGTGGCGCACTGCAATAAACACACTAGTGGTGCATTATCTAGAAGTGAGCCATTAGTAACCCATAGCACAAGGTAAATATGGCCCCCTGGGAGGCATAGTAATGGCGCACCGTTTGACATACTAATGGCGCACTCCCTGGTACGCCACTATTGTCTAGTATACTAATGGCGCACCAGGGGTGACCATTAGTATTAGTTACTAGTGGCGTGATGATAGTGGCGCACCTGTAGTGCGCCATTAATGGCCAAAACAGGTGCGCCACTAATTAGCCTTTTCCTAGTAGTGAACATTTTATCATTTAATTTTCTGGTCAAAATTTAGCACAAATTACAATGGTGAGGAATAAACCAGGATGGAGGTACTACTAGTAGCAGTTTAGAAGCCCAAATAAATGAGTGAGGCGCCTTAATGTTACTCACTACTATGATTAGTCTTATGGGAAAAGCTGGGGAAGCCGCCAAAAGAACTGGCCCTAGGAGTAGTAGCTAGGGATACTAGGAGTAGTAGCTAGGGATCGAGTGTGCGAGATGAACCGGAGAAAGTAAATGCAGAGAGATTAAATGCAAAAAAGATGGAGGGATGTGATGTTTGCTTGTCCGTTTATTTTACCAGGCCACTTATTACTGGGAGTGGTTGGGTTTTGTGATATGATGGCTTTACTGCCACGCCACGAGCGGGGTGAGACTCGCGTGCAGCGCCGCCCTCTACACTAGTACTACTACATCGGTCGTGGTTTGTCCCCCATTGAATTTGACTGAAGATTTAACTAACAAAATGTTAGTGCATGTCAACAAAAACAATATCGTTGGATTCGTATTTGAACGTAGTTTTCAATGATATAATTTTAGGTGACATGCATCATCATTTATCGTACTATATATAATGTTAGTTGAATTTTTGGTCGTACTAATCTATAGTAAGGTGCCCGTGCTTTGCACGGAAGAGTGAAATGCATTGATCGGGGAGTTTTTTTATTTTGACAAAGGATGTGGGGGTCATCTCATGTGTAACGGGTATCCATAGGTTTGTTCGGATATTATTTCATCTCTAGAGCTCACAAACATCCGGGTGAAATAGATAAAAAGTATATTGTGCAAAAAAAAGCATTCAACTGTTCAACCTGCATCCAAAACTTGTGAAGAAATAACTCTTATTGTGCTTTGCAGGAAATGATCTTCAAGAATTAGTTTTTGAGTATCCATTGTTATACTGTTGGCTACAGGTGACATGGCACTTTCTTATAGTCAACAGTTGGCTATGCTATTGAAGTATTAACCATGCCCTTATACACCTAGACGGAGGGATTAAATCAGGATGACTTGGAAGGGGGTAGAGGATATGTAAGAAATGGTTCATCATAAGTCTTTGACCAGTACTGTAGTAAAAAATCATACATGGAAGATTCTATACTAAACCATAAATGGATACACTTTTATTCTTGCGCGATACTCCAATAGAGCAAGATCATGCATGGAAGTCTCCACATGCTTAGACACCGGATTACATTGAGCGAAGACTAATAATCAACATTTAACTTAGTAATGCAGATATCCAGGTGAACCTCCTTAGAGTCCCCATGCACATTGTTGGGGGTCAAATAATACCATGCGTCTTCCATGTCCACATCGGTGGGAAGGTCCCAGCTCGGCAGAGTCCATGTAAGCTTGACGTAGCCAGTGTCGCCGCCCACGTACCTCCGAGGGGTAGTAATAGTGAGCAGGCACCCGTACATCGGCCTCGTGTCAGTGTCAGCGTCAGCGGCGTCGCCCCTGACACACACTATATAGATGTGGCGGCGGTCTGCGCGGGCCTCGCCGGTGGCCACGATCAAGAGGAAGACGCTGCCGTCCTCCTCCGAGACTAGCAGGCGGTGCTGATCCTCCAGCGACTCTGGCACGGTGAACGGGTAGCACGTCTCGTACTTGATGTTGTTCGCCAAGGGCTAGTAGTGATCACCGCACGCCTGCGTCAGGTGTTGCACGATGTCCGTCGGCGAGCCCCAAAACGGCATCGGGCACTCATAGCAGTAGACGAAGGGCTCCTTGGAGGCATCGACCAGGCCGTCCATGAAATGGGAGTGGCTGTAGGGGACATTCCGCCAGTTGAATATATGAGCAAGGTACTACGAGATGTACTACAAAATAAATCATGACGGCTATAACAGAGAGTAAACTAATCATGCGGACTAGCATAGTAGATGAACAGATCAAATCTAGGACACAGACTAGAAACATGAATTCTACCACGATTTCGAACAGGAAGGATAGAAACACATATGGTGCAACGGGAGCAGCACCATTGGCGTTGAAGTTGTCGCCCATGTCGTTGAGGAAGAGGTTGCCGAGGTCGGGGAAGAAGTCGTCGTCAGTGAAGTCGTCGCTGCTAGCAGTCGCGAGAGTGCGCTCCCCAAATTTCAACAGCGCCCGCCGAATGGATCGCAGGAGGGAGTGGCTGTAGGGGACGTTGCGGCCGCCGAATGGAGCGCAGGAGTAGCCCACGAAGCAGTAGATGGTGCTCCTCCCTAGTCTCTATTCTTATCTCTATCTCTACTACTCTTCTTTGTTTTTTATAATATACAAGTTGTAGTTGGAAAATGAATAGTACTGCGCCATCCCCTGCACGCCCGGCTGAACACGCCTCCTCGCCTCCATCAAACCCCTCCGTTAAACGTGCATGCAAACCGAGAAACATACTTCGGCCCGCGGGAGGAAATTTGCCGGTTGCCGTTGGAGAATAATAGAGTCACGTCCAATCCATTTGAGTTAATTGCGTGTAGAATTTTCCCTCTATAAAAAGTTAATTGCATTCTTAATCTTGTATTGTAAGTACTCTGTGGGTTCCACTGTCAGTATAGTGTACATGACTTGCAGGTTGGCTACAGATTCGTACAGAAAGTTAAAAAGAAACAAATCCATGACTTGCAGGATTGGAGTTAGCACCGACGGCGGTTCATAGTCGTTCCACGCTCGGGCATTGAAGTTTGTAACTATTTTAGATTAGAACATACTACTCCTCCGGTGCTAGTAGTAGAGCAGAGTCCTACTCCACTACTACTCTACTCAAGCAAGTTAGGGCATAGTAGCAGGTACTATAGGGAGGACCAGTACTGTGATTACTCAAGCAAGTTGTCTGACTTCGATATGACCCTACGCTGCTACTATGTGTCTCGTAAGTCAAGCGGCGTGTTGTAGTCATCATCGCCTGTCCACTTCCCGCAGCACATATTTGCTTCTCCATCTTTGTCCGCTCTTCCATCCCCGCTAAGGCGCCTCCCCCCTCGTCCAATCTTCCATCCCCGCTAAGGCGCCTCCCCCCTCATCCGAAACCCAAGCACTAACAATGGCAGAACCGAGCAGCGTCCGCCGAAAGAGTGGTTGGAATTCGCTCCCCACAGAGGTAATCAAGCTCATTGTTTCACGTGTGGACAATCTCAGTACCATGCTGCTCGCCGCGTGCTCGTCGGGACTGTACCATTTACTCAAAGCCCTCAGGCCGGAGCTTTTTAAGCCAGCTCCTTGCTTGCTGATGCCGCCTGATCTTCAGAAACGGAGTGTCACGCAGCATAACGATCGTAGCGTGGCGAGCATCAACCCCCTTGACTGCGATCCGATCCCCGTCACCCTCAACTACATTAACGGTATGTACTGGGTCGGCATGAACATGTCTTGGATGGTGCTCGTCGACGGTCACGGCAGCTGGATGCTCGTGGAGGTCTACACCCGGCGATTTACCCCCCTTCCTTCGATTAACACCGCACTGCTTTGGCACCGCGGCCCAGAATACTCGGAATCTTACAGTAGCCAACATGATACCAAGTTTGATTTGCTCAAGGTTGTAATCTGCCAAGTGCCCACAAGATCTGCGAATTATAAAAACTTCAGGCTAATTGCGTTCTTCAACCGCGGTCTCGCCTCTGACAGGTCACTGCGGTAAGTGGATAAATCTGCATGTCCATCGCAGGATCATACATCCTCCATGGTTCTCTAATGCCATTGAACACAAGGGCTTCATTTACGCTGTCGACTCCTTCTATGCCTGGACGTATTGCTGGCCTACTCCATTCATCGCTACAAACGGCTGTTACAGCAGTATGTTACTTTCCTATGATATCATGATGGATTCCTTATATTACTGTCAACATTTACTGAAAAAATATTCATGCTCATAACATGCTGTTCTTAAGATTGACTACATCAAGAGCCCTTTTTTATTTGACTCCAACTTTTTTTTTAGGGTTATTTGACTCCAACTTGATATGATGTTGTAGGCCGCCTGGTGTCCCTACCCTTCCTAATCCCAGAACCTTTCAAAGAAAAGCGGCATGGCAGTTGCAGGTGGTTCCTGGCTCGATCAGACGACGGCGAACTATTGATGATCGTTCGCATGTACCGGACGTGTTGTTTAGCGGAATACAATCACAGTCACTTCAAGGTCTTTGAGCAGGATCCCAGCTTCTCTGGGCCTTCAAGAATATTTGATTGGAGGTTGGTAAGTAGCCTTGGTACACGCTCTCTGTTTGTCGAACTGAATTATCCGATTAACCAGGAGATAACCGACGGCAAGGATCATGATGGCAGCGCAGTTTCATTTATCAGGCAAAACTGTGTGTACACAGCGTACCATGCGTCTCTGCATGCACCATACCCTGATATGTGCCGCCACGCTCTGCAGCCCAAAGTAGGAGAGAGGGTCACAAGTATTAGACTTCGACCTGCTGGCTGGAGTTTCCCCCGTCAGGCACCCATCTGGTTCAAGCCGTCAGCCAATTTGCACAGCTTAATAAATAGTAACGTCTAACTGAGCCAGTTAGTTAGATGCGTACACTTGGTGTAGTAGGATCTTTATTTAGTTTGATGCATGCACTTGTTCTTTTTTGGTAGCCACTTTGTAATGATGGCTGATGTTTGGTTTGGAAGAGAGAGTTGCGTCTTCACTCTTCTGGCCTGCTTACTGCTTCTGTTGCACCCCCAACCCTGGTTGTTGCTGCTGCTGTTTTCAATGTACAATCAGTAGTATATTTCGTCTGTTGGTTGAATAAATGTGTTGTTAGAACGACAAACAAATTGTTTTGGAAGTCGTTGTCAGAGTAAATGGCCACGGGTAGCCTAACCGACTCCCCCTGGCACTTCAAGAAATTATCAAGCCGATCGAGCCTTCAAGCATCCAAAGCACAGGGCCGCCTTCCCCTGGTCGGCTATCTCGCAGGCCGACTACCGGAAGGCGACCCGGCCTCAAAAACCTTCAAGAAGATAACCACAAGATGGCCGACTTCAGGAAGCCGGCCCCAAGGGGACCGACTCCCAGAAGCCGGCCACAAGAAGACCGACTCCTAGAAGCCGGCCGAGACTGCAGCCTCAAGGGCCGCGCCCACATAACGGTGATGAGATGGGGCGTGGCTATAGTACAGCCTGCCACCCCTGAATCCCGGAGCACGCGTGGCCACAGTGCGCCCTATGGGTCGGCCATCCCCCGTCCGGTGTGGCACTGTTGCCATGTTGACCATGACGCCACCCACGACAGGCGCCTGTACGGCCCGCGGGCGGCGGGCCCATTCAGTCAGAGAGATGCTCGAAGGCGGTCAAGCCTCCCCCAGTTGGCCTGGGGCGTAGCCGGCTCCGAATAGCCGTCCACCTCCCTCCCTCGAAGTATGTGCATCATTAAGAAGACAAGACGAGGTAGGGCTACAGTGAGAGTCCGCCGGACGGCGGCACTGTAGCCATGCTTACCTCAGCAAAGCCCTCGTCATCAGGGGCATGGCTACAGTAACCAGCAGCCGGCGGGACCCACCGGTCGGCGGGCCGCAACGGCCGGTGGAGAAGCCGGCGGACGCAGACACTGACGGCCTGGACCCGCATCCAGCTGGATTACCATCGTACCCCTGGGGGGTAGGCCTATATAAACCCCCCAGGGCACCCATGCAAAGGGTTGATCTCTTAGAGTTTCAGACACCACGTAGAGAGAAGAGGAGAGCTAGCCTTGCCCTTCTTCCTCCTCTAGCCAAACAGCTCAAGGAGCCACTTGTAGCTACTTGTGTTGATCTAGTGATCATGCGGAGACCCCGCAGAGCAGGATTAGGGGTGTTATCTCCACGGAGAGCCCCGAACCTAGGTAAGATTCGCCGGCGTGCATGTCTTCGCCTCATCCCGTTTCTAGGCACCGGCGATGTCTTACTGGCTCCCACATTGATAAGCCACCCGTTGGCATATGTCGCACCTACCACCCGACATTTGGCGCCCACCGTGGGGCCAGGTGCACCGTCGTCCGGAGACCTGTTCTGGACGGGAACCCATTTCCTTCCCAGCGAGCGTAGCCAGCCCGGCACGCCCGATGGCGCTTTCCCCGACGCGCTGCAAGGCGCCGACGACGCATGCAGGGCGAGCTGCCTCGCCAATCTTCTTGGCGAGGCTTGCATCTCCGACGAGCCTGTGTCCGATGCGGGCACAGACTGCCCCGAGAGCCGCCTCGTCAGCCTCCTCGACCAGCTTCACGTATCCAGCGAGCCTGCTGTGGATTTGGAGTCGGTCGGCTCCACCGACCCAATGCTTGTCGACTCCGACACGACATCGCTTGATGCCTTCCCCACCAACGTGGTGGCGGCGAGACTGTCACTGAGGTGCTGGTCATCAGCCATGGCGCCGCCTCGGGTGAGAATGCCCACGACGCCCTACAAGCGGCGCTACACGACCTGTCCGCCCCCATCCCGGCCAACGCCGAAGCCGAGACACTGGAGGCACGCCGCCTCGCCCTCATCGTGGAGGGCCAGAAGATAGCATCCATGAGACACCTCACTGAGGCTCACCAGCGCGAAGTCGACCGCGCCGCCTTTGGTACGCCGCCTCCTAGCGGGCTGAGCCGAGCCGGCATCATCAAGAAGCGCGGCACGGCCATCGCCAGCTTGCTTGGAACAGACCACCCAGTCTACGCCACGCCACTCGAGAACCTGCATGCCGCTCAGGCGGCCGTTGACGAGCTGAACGGGCTGGGGGCCGACGAGCTCCCCTACATGACTAGACGCATCCAGCAGCTGATCGACGCGGCCGGAGAGCGGCATGAAGCCGGCGCCCGCGCTGAAAGTCCTCCCCCACGCCGAGAGCACGGCGCGACATCCCGGACGCCGACTGCAAGCTGCGCGCGCGCAAGAAAAGACAAGGAGCCGGCTGCTAGCCGTAGTCGGACTCGGCTCACCATTGAGCGCGACGCAGAAGGCCGCCCCGAGCTGTGGAACGACAAGGCAATCCGCCTCCTTCCCCGCCTCGTGGGGAGAGATATCCCACCCCGCCGCCTGTCACGCATGCGACTCTCGGCGACTGACTAGGCAACCGCGAAGGAGTCGGCGGGAATGACGCCCGCCATCGGATCGACCGCCTAGCGCGATCCCTGGTGCTAGAAGAAGAAGATGATGTCGGCCCGCCTTGCTTTGGCCCCCGCATCCACGACGAGCCCTTCCCCAAAGGGTTCTCACTCCGAAGAGACACGCCAAAATACAACGGCTCCGTGAAGCCGGAAGACTGGTTGATCGACTACTCCACCGCAGTCAGCATAGCAAACGGCAACAGGCGCATTGCTGTGAAGTACGTCCCACTCATGCTTCAAGGCACGACATGCACCTGGTTGAACAGCCTCAAGCCCTACAGCGTCAACAGCTGGCTACACTTCACGGAAGTCTTCATCCGCAACTTCACCAGCACATACAAGCGGCCTCCCAAGCCCCGCCAGCTTTCCTTGTGCGTCCAAGGGCCCAGCAAATCAACTCGCGACTACCTCACACGTTGGGCCGAGCTCCGCAACTCCTACGAAGGGGTGCACGAGGTTCGGGCCATAGAGTACTTCACCGCCGGGTGCCGAGAGGGCACCCTCCTCAAGCACCGACTCCTCTGCGACGAGCCGACTACCCTCGATGAGCTGCTGATCTTCAATGAAGTACGCCACGGCCGACTCTTCAATGAAGACTGAGCTTCGAGTGGATGCCTCTGGAAAGGTGCTCGTTCCGGCTCCCAAGACGCCGGCCGGTGATTCCAATCGATGCCCGCACCCGAACGACCACAAGCGCAAGGCCCCTATGCCGCCTTCCAGCAGTCGGCAAGTAGCCACAGTCAAAGACGAACAACCTGAAGAGCGGCCTGTGCTCAAGAAGCAGAAGGGCGGCAGGCCGGCTTGGCAGCCGGCTTTCTCCTATGAGCAAACCCTTAATGCCCCCTGCAAGTTCCACAGCGGCGCAAAGCCGTCCAACCATACGACTCGGAAGTGTCATTGGCTCAGGCGAATCTCCAAAGGCGAGGGACTGGTGCCGCCTCCAGCTGCTGGCCAGCCGCCTCCAGCCCCTCAGCAGCCGGCTGCTCGACCAGCAGTCGGAGCCATTCAAGACGAGTTCCCGAACGAGCATGCCGCCTACGTCGTCTTCACAAGCCAAGCTAAAGACAGACGCAGTCGGCGCCGACAACAACATGAAGTCAACGCGGTCGCCTCCAACAACCCAGAGTTTATGCATTGGTCTGAGAAGCCTATCAGCTGGAGCCGGGCCGATCACCCAGAGGTGATGCCATCTCCCGGCTCTTATGCGTTGGTATTGGACGCCACCCTCGCAACAGAAAGATGAGCTTCCCGTTTCTCCCGAGTACTGATTGACGGAGGGAGCAGCATCAACATACTGTACCTTGACACCATGGAGAAGCTGAATATCAAGACGAAGGAACTCATGCCAAGCCGGACTGTGTTCCATGGCATCGTACCCGGCCTGTCCTGCTCACCAATCGGCGAGATCAAGATAGATGTTCTCTTCGGAGACAAGGATCACTTCCGTCGAGAAGCAATCTGGTTTGAAGTGGTGGATCTAGAGAGCCCTTACCACGCGTTGCTTGGCCGACCTGCCTTGGCCAAGTTCATGGCTGTGCCCCACTATGCCTACCTCAAGATGAAGATGCCTAGTTCGAAGGAAATCATTACCATAGCCGGAGACTACAAGAAATCCTCCGAGTGTGCTGCAGCCAGCAGCTGGCTGGCCGAGTCCCTCGTGATTGCCGAAGAAAAGAACATGCTGGACCGAGTCGTGGCCATGGCCGGCAAGCAGCCGGCCCTGTCCCGTGACCCCAAGGAGTATGATGCTCAAGGCTCCTTCCAGCCGGCCAAGGAAACAAAGAAGATACTTCTGGACCCAGAGAACCCGGAGAGGTTTGCCGTCATAGGTGCGAACCTTGACAGCAAATAGGAAGGCGAGCTCGTCGATTTCCTCCGTGAGAATCGAGACATCCTTGCATGGTCCCCAAAGGACATGCCAGGTGTTCCGAAGGATTTCGCCGAGCACAAGTTACACGTCCGAGCAGACGCAAAACCAGTCAAGCAACCCCTCCGCCGACTGTCGGAGGAAAAGAGAAGGATTGTAGGAGAAGAGGTAGCCCGGCTTCTGGCAGGCGGCTTCATTATGGAGGTGTTTTTTCCAGAATGGCTTGCCAACCCGGTCCTGGTGTTGAAGAAAAACAATAAGTGGCGCATGTGTATGGATTACACCAGCCTAAACAAAGCCTGCCCCAAAGATCCGTTTGCCTTACCTCGAATCGATCAAGTGATAGACTCCACAGCCGGATGCGAGCTGTTGAGTTTTTTGGATGCTTACTCAGGCTACCATCAGATCAAGTTGGATCCAGCCGACCTCCTGAAGACCGCCTTCATCACACCATTCGGAGCTTTCTGGTACCTGACTATGACATTCGGCTTGAGAAATGCTGGTGCCACTTTTCAGCGTTGCATGCAGAAATGCGTCCTCAAGCAACTCGGCAGAAATGCCCACGTCTATGTAGACGATATTGTGGTGAAGACGGAGAAGCGCGGCACCCTGCTGGAAGACCTCAGAGAAACATTCGACAACCTGCGCCGGTTTCAGATCAAGCTCAACCCTGAGAAATGCGTGTTCGGAGTACTAGCCGGCCAGCTTCTAGGCTTCTTGGTCTCCGAACGCGGCATCGAGTGCAACCCAGTGAAGATCAAGGCCATAGAGAGAATGCAGATTCCTACCAAGCTGCGAGACGTCCAAAAGTTTACCGGGTGCCTAGCCTCCCTGAACCGCTTCATCAGCCGACTGGGAGAAAAGGCTCTCCCCCTGTACCGACTCATGAAAAAGTCCACCCCCTTCGAGTGGAACGACCAAGCAGACCAAGCTTTTCACGAGTTGAAGAAGATGCTGACCACGCCGCCTGTCTTGGCGGCGCCGACTGAGAAAGAGTCCATGCTCCTTTACATTGCCGCGACTAGCCGAGTGGTCGGCACAGTGATTGTGGTCCAACACCTAGATGAAGGCCGGGCTCAGTTAGTCCAGAGGCCGGTGTATTATTTGAGCGAAGTACTGTCCACCTCGAAGCAAAACTACCCGCACTACCAGAAGATGTGCTATGGAGTGTACTTCGCCGCCAAGAAGCTGAAGCCCTACTTTCAAGAGCACCCCATCACGGTCATATGCACTGCCCCGCTTGCCGAGATCATAGGCAGCCGGGATGCATCCGGCCGGGTGGCCAAGTGGGCCATTGCGCTGGCTCCTTACACGATCTTTTACCAGCCTCGCACCGCCATCAAGTCCCAAGCATTGGCCGTCTTCCTTGTCGACTGGGCCGAGACCCAGTACCTACTGCCGGCTCCTGACTCCACTCATTGGCGGATGCGCACCGGCTTGGGAGCCGGCATCGTCCTCACCTCTCCCAAGGGCGACAAACTCAGATACACATTGCAAATTCATTTTGCCGCCTCCAACAACGTGGCCGAGTACGAGGCGCTCATACATGGGCTCCGGCTAGCCAAAGAGCTCGGCATCCGCCGGATCCTGTGCTATGGCGACTCGGATTTGGTAGTCCAACAATCATCTGGTGACTGGGACGCCAAGGACGCAAACATGGCGAGCTACCGATTCCTTGTTCAGCAATTCAGCGGATACTTTGAAGGATGCGAGTTCCTCCTTGTGCCACGGACCAACAATGAGCAAGCAGATGCCCTGGCACGAATCGGTTCCACCCGACAAGCTATCCCAACCGGCGTCTCTCTCCAATGCCTCCTCAAGCCGTCTCTAGAATCAGACTCCATCTTCATACCGCCTACCCCTGATGCAGTCGGATCTGACTTGGGGAACCCAGCAGGCGGCTCGGGGACATCGACAGGCGGCCCGGGGACTGCCGTAGTCGCACCCGGCCCGGGGACTGCAGCAGTCGGCCCGGGGACTGCAACGACACAACAGGCGGTGGCCGACTCCAATTCTTCACCACCCAACCCACCCACCCGGGTCGCAGTAGCCGCATTGGCGATAGAAGAAGTCACAGCTCCATCATGGGCCCAACCCATCCTCAACTTCCTGGTAAACAGAGAGGTGCCGACTGACGAGATCTCGGCAAGACAAGTTCAACGCCGAGCCGGAGCATACACAATAATAAACAGAGAACTCGTTAAGCGCAGCGTCACTGGAGTCTTCCAGCGCTGCGTCGAGCCAGAGAAGGGCATATCAATCCTCAAAGACATCCACCAAGGCGAGTGCGGCCACCATGCGGCCTCAAGATCACTTGTCGCCAAAGCTTTCCGCCAAGGTTTCTTCTGGCCGACTGCTTTGGAAGACGCCAAGGAATTAGTCAAATGCTGCAAAGGGTGCCAAGTCTTCAGCTCCATGCAACACCTGCCGGCTTCTGCACTCAAGACCATCCCCCTCACCTGGCCCTTTGCCCTCTGGGGGTTGGATATGATGGGCCCATTCAAGACGGCGCGCGGCGGCATGACTCATCTGCTTGTCGCCGTGGACAAATTCACCAAGTGGATTGAAGCGAAGCCAATCAAGAAGCTGAATAGGCCGACTGCCGTGACATTCATCGCAGATATCACCACCCGGTATGGCATACCACACAGCATCATCACCGACAATGGCGCGAATTTTGCCAAAGGAGCACTGGTACGTTTCTGCGCGACACAGGGCATCCGACTGGACTTAGCGTCCGTTGCCCACCCGCAGTCAAACGGCCAAGTCGAGCGAGCAAACGGCCTCATCCTCTCCGGCATCAAGCCCCGACTAGTCGTACCACTGGAGCGTTCGGCGGCTGCTGCCTCGATGAGCTGCTGGCTGTCCTCTGGAGTCTGCGTACTACCCCGAACAAGTCAACCGGCTTCACTCCTTTCTTCCTTGTATATGGTGCCGAGGCCGTCATCCCAACTGACATTGAGTTCGACTCACCTTGGGTCACCATGTACACGGAGGCGGAGGCCAAGGAAGCGCGAGAGGACGGCGTTGACCTGCTGGAAGAGGGCCGGCTGTTAGCACTCAGCCGGTCCGCCATCTACCAGCAGGGTCTGCGCCGTTACCACAAACGGAAGGTCAAGCCAAGATCCTTCCAAGAAGGTGATCTTGTGCTCCGGCTGATCCAGCGAACAGCCGGCCAGCACAAGCTCTCGGCCCCTTGGGAAGGCCCCTTCGTCATCAGTAAGGCCCTAGGCAACGACTCCTACTACCTGATCGACGCACAGAAGCCGAAGGCACGCAAGAGAGATGATTCCGGCAAGGAGTCGGAACGACCATGGAACGCCAATCTCCTTCGAAGATTTTACAGTTAAAAGCAGTATGTACCACCCTACCTTTTGTATTAAGTACAAGACAACGGGCCCCCCGAGGTGCACTCCGGGACTACCCTCTTTTATCTATGTATGACGAGTGTCACACCTATGAATGTATTATTACATTTGATTTTCTGTCCGGCACCGGGTTCGACCAGTCGGCCCGGGGACTTGCCACCTTGAGCTATATTAAAGTTCTACCTGCTGTCTGACAAGTAGTGTGCCGGCACCCAAGCCCTCTCTTGTTGAAAGTTGCAGCTCGAAGAACCGACTGTCCGACTGGCAAGAGTCAAAGGCAGGAAAGGATGCCCACACGAAAAACGGCTAAGGACTAACGAACTTATATAACACAAGCCGGCCTCCCACCCCGCCTACCGGCTGTCAGAACAGCCGGCTGGCCGGCTTCCCATTCACCTTGCTACAATCTAAGAAAGCCAGAGTACTTGCCCTCCCGAACGGCCAAGCACTTCTCCAGCCACAGACTGCAGAGCAGCTGTCCGGCTGGGAGGGCGGCGACCAAGGGAGGGCGGCAAAGGAAACAACCAAAAAGATGAAAAGCAAATACAATCGGAAGCCAAGCACCTGAATGGTTATATTTACACAAAAGGCCTTCGAAAGGCCGGCATTCAACATAGTTTGAATACACCCCCAGTGGGTGGAACTACGCAAATTTAACAGAATATTGTTCAAAGAGTAACAAAACAGGAAAGTAAAGGCGGCAGATCAGGCTAAAGGTGCAACAGGCGAGCCGGGCAGATCAGTGGAGGCGGCAGTGCCGGCTGGAGGAGTGGCCGGCTGGCGAGTCTCGGCTTGATCATCGCCGGCTGCAGGCGGCGCGCTCGCACGCACCTCATTGCTGGAGGCACGATCAAGTTGAGGCTGGCCGGTCGCTCCACCGTCTAGGACGACGTCTTCACCATCCTCTCCCTCCTCCTCTTCGCCCTCGTCGCTGGAGTCGATCTCCTCCGCCGAGTCCTCACCATCTGCTGGGTTCAGCCCGAACCATTCCTCCGGCTGAGCAATGCCGTCATCATCCACCTCAGGAGCAAAGGCGCTGGTGTCGGTGTAGTCGGCGATTGCCGAGGCACACTGGATGTTATCCGGCCGCACCGCCTCCAGCTCCTCGTCGGCCTCCTGCCACCAGGTGGCCAGCTGGTCCAAGCTCAGCTCGGGATACCAAGCTTTGACGAACTCCAGCACCCGCCTGGCGCCTGACCGAGCTGCAGAAGCCTTGCAGGCCTCGAAGCGGCCAACCGCTACCTCCAGCCAGTCGGCAGTCCGACCGGGGATACGGGGAACCACCTCGCCGGGCCAGAGGGCGGCCAGCACTTGCGCCCCAACACGCTGAAGACGGCGGAGCATGGGGTGAGCCGGCTGGAGGCGAGCTTGGATCGCCAGAAGCTGCTCGTCAAGCGACCGGCGAGCGTCCGGCGCGATCTCAGCACCAGCCTGCCTTTGCGCCTCGCGGTGAGCCTCGACGATTTGGTTGGCGGCAGTGGAGTAACCAGGGAAGTACTCTGCACAAGTAAGAAAGGAAGAGAAAAAACACAGTCAGAAAATGGACCAAATGGCAGGCGGCAAGCGAAGGAACGAAGAAGAAGGCAGCCTACCATCAACCAAATCTTCGATCTGGCCATAGCCGTTGATGAGCGATTGCCTTGCCTCAGCCCAGCCCGCCACCTCGGTCTTGTATTCGGCTTGGAGGGCGGCCTCGCTGTCCTGCGCCACCTTCAGGGCCGCCTTATGGCTCTCCTCCTGGTCGGCCAGCCTCTTGGCCAAGCGGTCATGCTCCTGGGCCAAGGTGTTGCACTCGGCTTCCTTGGCGTGAAGGGCAGTCTGGGCCCCACCCAACTGGTCCCTCAGGTCGGCATTGGCCTCTGCAGATATGGCAAAGAAAAGAAAAGCAATAAGAAAGAAGTCGCCAGGAAAGATCCGGCCCGACTGCTCAGCAGTCGGCCCGAATCTCGAGGACTACACCCAGAGGGTGCGCTGACGCGCCCCCACGTGAGATAAAAGATGAAGCACTTACTCCGGATCTCAGTTAGATCAGCGGTCTTCTGGGACAGCTACCGAGCCTGGGAGTTGAAGGCAGCCGCGCAGAGGTTATGGTAGTCCTGCAAGTCGGACAGGGAAGCAAATAAGAACAAGATAAGCAATCAAAGTCCACTAAGAAGTTCCAAGCCACCTGCTCAGAAGCCGACACGGAACTCGGGGACTACACACAGTGGGTGCGCTGACGCGCCCCCACGGAAGAAATCACGATCAATAAACAGAAAAGCGGGAAGACTCACCCGAATGGCCGTCCGTGTCACGAGGAACTCTTGATTGTACTGCCTTAGCACGGCGGCCTGGGACTGAAGCTGGTTCCGGACTTCTTGCGCCGCCACGTTCACCACGGCCGTCCCACCACCCGGCATCCACCCCGAGCTAGCGCTGGCCGTCTCCAGATCCTGGGCCGATGAGCTAGAGCCCGCGGCCTTCTGCGGGTCCGGCACGGAAGTCGCCTTCCCCGCGCGCTGGCGCGATGGCGACCGGACCACCAGGTCCGTCCTCGCAGCCGGCTCGCCTCCAGCCGGCTGCACGGGAAGCGCGTTAGGCCGCCTGCCTCGGTCCGCTCCAGTCGGCGATGGCGGTGCCGCCTCCCTCTCCCGGACGACGATGTCGTCCTCCTCCCTCTCCATCCCCGGCAGGTCGCCACCGGCTTCCTCCGGCGGGGGCTCCGGGATCTCGGGCGCCACGGCGCGCAGGGGGACGACAAACAAGGCCCTGGCCGCTATCTCTGCGGCTGCAGCCTCCGCCTGAGCCTTGACTGCCGCATCGGCTTGTGCCTTCGCCGACTCCTCCGCCATCTCCTGCGCCGCCTTGGTAGCGGCCACCCTCAGCTCCTCTGCCTCCCGCTGCTCCCGCGCCTCCCGCGCGTTCCGCTCCGTCGCCGCTTGAAGCTCGGCATGGGGGTCCACGCGGCGGGTGCTTGCGGATCCTCCCGCCGATCCAACCACGGAGGCGGCAGCGGTCCGCTCAAGAGAGAGCGGAGCCCTGTTTGATGAATCATGACAAAGACTTAGAAGAAGAGTATCGACGAAAAAGAAGAAGGAATATGCGAGAGAATCGACACTTACGCCAAAACCTTTTGTGGCTGCTTCACCACCTTGCGGAAGCGGGCCACCTTCGCGGCTGCCTCGTCCCGTTTGGTCGCCGCCGCCGTGCTCTTGGGCCTCTTCGGCCGACTGCCGAATAGGCTCGGCGCGGCCCGGCGCTTCTGTGCGCCGCCTCGAGCAGCCGGCGCGGGAGACGAGCCCGCGCCATGGTCGGACGCCGGCTGGCGGCGCGGGACGATTTCTGCCTCATCATCATCCGGCCAGTCGTCGAAGCTGGCTCCAAGCCGGGAGCCGCCTACTTCGCTGCCTGCTTCGCCGCCTCCCCCCTAGGTGTTGTCGTCCATAGCGGCCGCCCCCAAGTCGGGGTCGGCCAAGTCATGCGCCACCCGATGGGGGAGAAATTGGCGCTCCGCCCCTGCTGCCCCGGCCGCCGGCCGAAGGAGAGGGCTCTGCCAAGACAAACCTACTGGTCAGAGTCGGCCAAGAGAAACTTGGTGACAAAAGTAAAGAAGAGAAGATAAAGAAAACTTACCATAGGCGGGGGATGGGCACAGGAGTACGGCTCCTTGCCAAACTGCCACTCGTCAGTGAGCTTGCAGTTCGCAAGGTAGTTCACCATGAGAGCTACCTCGGAGTGAGGCATCTCCTTGGTGCACATCCGACTCGGATCGAGTTGGCCGCTCATTTGACAGATCAAATGAGGGCGGCCTTGGAGCGGGAGCACCCGGCGTACCACGAAGGCGGCCAGCAGGTCGGACCTAGTCAGGCCCTCCAACTGGATCATTACCCGGAGTCGGGCGACGGTGGCGGCTCCAGCCGGCGACAGCGTTCTGGCCCGATAGGACCACTGGGGCCGCCTCCCAGCCGGTGGGCCGGCTACATAAGCCGGCATGTTGACGAAGTCGCCTTGCGGGGCGACGTTCTTCACATAGAAGTAGGATTTCTGCCAGAGCTTCACCGACTGGATCACCGTGATGGCAGGGAAGGGGTTGTCGGCTACCGGCCTCCGCACCGCGATGAAGGCGCCGCTCTGAGCCGGCACGCCCTGCATGCGGGTGCCGAGCTTGGATTGGAAGAATTCCCCCCAGAGCTCGAGGGTGGGAAGGATGCCAAGGAAGCCCTCGCACAGAGTGACGAAGGCAGACAGCAGCACCACCGTGTTTGGAGTGAGGTGGTGCGGCTGGAGCTGCTAGAATTCGAGGAAGGAGCGGAAGAAGGCACTCGCAGGCAGGCCGAGGCCGCGCAGGAAGTGCGAGCGGAAGATTACCCGCTCGCCTTCCTCCGGTGCCGGCGAGATCTTCTTCTTCGGCGCAAGACGGACCCGCACCTGGTCCTCGCCGGGCAACCGCCGCGTCTTGCGGAGGAAGTCGATGTGGTCCACGTGGACGTTGGAGCCGTCCCAGTCCCCGCCGTGCTGCATGACAGCAAGAACATGATGAAAGAGGGCGCTGCGACGACGAAACCATGGCCCCGCGGCGGCGAAGCTGCGGGGTAGTGCGAAGACTAGAGGGACGGTGCGGCGGCGAGGGGCTGCAGCGATGGAGAGAAAGAAGAAGAAGATGGCGGAGCGAGGGTGAGCGTGCGAGCGTCTGCCACTCCCCCTCCTCCCCCTATTTATAGCCTCGTGCGGCGGAGCCGAGGAGGCGAGGCGTGGGGGGGAACGTGGGATTAACTGCGCCAACTCCCCCACGTCCCGTGATCATTGCGCCCTAACGGCGTGCGGAAACCGCCGTTGGAAGGCGAGCGGCCCGTTTTGGGCCACAGAAGATCCACACTTAGGCCTAGGCGTGGAAGTGGCGGGCCCCGGCCTGCAGCGGCGTCCCGTCACGCGCGTGGGCTGGCAGGCCTTTCCGGCCGGAGGGTGCCATGTGGCGCGTGGGCAGCAAGCGATCGGCCTGCGACCCGGCGTGCGCACCAGCTGGCTCCCGCCTTCAGACTTCAAAACCTCGCCAAGACGGCGCACCTGACCAAAGCCGGCTCCTAGCTGCTGGCTCTTCAAGATAGGAAGCTGATTGAGCTTCTCGTCCTCCTTCCAGCCTCGAAGCCCAACCAGCTTCGGGGACTACTGTCGGAGTAAATGGCCACGGGTAGCCTAACCGACTCTCCCTGGCACTTCAAGAAGTTATCAAGCCGATCAAGCCTTCAAGCATCCAAAGCACAGGGCCGGCTTCCCCTGGTCGGCTATCTCGCAGGCCGACTACCGGAAGGCGTCCCGGCCTCAAAAACCTTCCCGAAGATAACCACAAGATGGCCGACTCCAGGAAGCCGGCCCCAAGGGGACCGACTCCAAGAAGCCGGCCATAAGAAGACCGACTCCCAGGAGCCGGCCGAGACTGCACCCTCAAGGGCCGCGCCCACATAACGGTGATGAGACGGGGCATGGCTACAGTACAGCCTGCCACCCCCGAATCCCGGAGCACGCGTGGCCACAGTGCGCCATACGGGTCGGCCATCCCCCGTCCGGCGTGGCACTGTTACCATGTTGACCATGACCCCACCCACGACAGGCGCCAGTACGGCCCGTGGGCGGCGGGCCCCTTCAGTCAGAGAGATGCTCGAAGGCGGTCAAGCCTCCCGCAGTCGGCCTAGGGCGTAGTCGGCTCCCAATAGTCGGCCACCTCCCTCCCTCGAAGTATGTGCATAATTAAGAAGACAAGACGAGGTAAGGCTACAGTGAGAGTCTGCCGGACGGCGGCACTGTAGCCATGCTTACCTCAGCAAAGCCCTCGTCATCAGGTGCGAGGCTACAGTAACAAGCAGTCGGCGGGACCCACCAGTCGGCGGAGAAGCCGGCGGATACAAACACTGATGGCCTGGACCCGCATCTAGCCGGATTACCATTGTACCCCTGGGGGGTAGGCCTATATAAACCCCCCAGGGCACCCATGCAAAGGGTTGATCTCTTAGAGTTTCAGACACCACGTAGAGAGAAGAGGAGAGCTAGCCTTGCCCTTCTTCCTCCTCTAGCCAAACAGCTCAAGGAGCCACTTGTAGCTACTTGTGTTGATCTAGTGATCATGCGGAGACCCCGCCGAGCAGGATTAGGGGTGTTATCTCCACGGATAGCCCCGAACCTGCGTAAGATTCGCCGGCGTGCATGTCTTCGCCTCATCCCATTTCCAGGCACCGGCAATGTCTTACTGGCTCCCACAATGATAAGCCACCCGTTGGCATATGTCGCACCTACCACCTGATTGTCGTTGCACGATTCTATCCTTATGTAGCGCATAATATTTTTTCGTACGGAACACATTTTCCACTTGTTGATAACATGCAACCCACTGATGAAGGCCCAATACAGTAGCCCATAATTAACTGGAAGGGAGGCTCTCACATGAATCCGGCCCAGGTACATGGTCATGGTCCCCTAAACATAAATAAGTAAATAAATAAATAAAGATAAATGCTCATTCACCAGTTCTTTAAATTCATGATTTAACAGGAGGATATTATTTCCTATGATAGTGTTGTTACATTCAGTCGATATTATTCTTTGGCAAAGATAGCGACCACTCTTCTTTCTCCCAGCATTTTCTTCCTGCAACCAGCGGACCCATGCAAATCGTAGTCAACGTCGTAAATAGATCTGGTCCATTTTTATTTTTCAATAAGAATGTCCAACCCAACCCAGCACATTGGCGACAGCACTTTATCCTGCGCCTTGGTGTGCTCACCGCGCCGCCGCCGTCCGGCCCTGTCAACATAGTTTTTTTTCGAAATGGTCCCTGTCAACATAGTGAATCGGGAGAGGACTGTAGTTGTGAGTATGACAGTACGGACCCACCAGGTCCACTCCCAACCACAAGCAAGTGCCTCTTTTACTACTCAGATGAACCCCTCGTTTTTTACTCTAATCCACCCTGCTGATATCTGGGACCCACATCATTTTCAATGTATAGTCAATTAACGACAGAATTGCACAACTTTTTTTAGTAGTAATTCGGAGGAGCAGGCTACAAACTAGGTTGTGTGGTCTCTGTGGCCCGTCTAACAACATGACCAGCCCAACAGTTTTTTCTTTGGGAAAATAGGTAGCCCAGTATTTCTTTTTGAAGAATACCCAAGCTAGGCCTATTTGTTTTCTCCGACTTACTGGGCTGCAAATCTTTCAAGACGAGGAGGGATGCATTCCGGCCTGACCAAAGAGTATGGTCAGTGTCTGTTAAAAGTAATATCAAAAGGGGTTGAAAATTCCAAAAAAAATTATAGCAAATAGGATATCAGTTTCTTTTTTTGTTTTTGTTCTTCACTGATATCTTATACGCATTTCATTGGATTTAACATGACATAGTACTAATTTATTTTTAAATTTGTTTTAGTATGGCTACTAATTTTTTGATTAAGAATATTTTGTTCCCCAGCAAAAATTTGCGAATTTTCAAAATTTCCCACATATTTAGTTAATTTTTTTAACCCTGGTACTGACCAGAAAATGGGCAGCAATTTTAAAAATAGAAAACGGGCTGCAATAAATTCCATATGAATTAGAAAATGAGTAAAAATTATAAAAATAATAGCTCAATGGGTTGTACACGCCACAGATTTCGAGGCTGACTTGTTTACGCAAGGCTTTGTCAGTCAACACACGATTCTAGTAGCAGTGACTGTTGGATGTCCATCCAACGGCTGACGTGCTTCATCAATCACTGATCTTCCTACTCCAGCCGCCTAAACTAGCGCCGGCGGGACTGCCTGCTCCCTCCTCTTGTGGCCCGCTGTGATGCCGCACAGGCTTCCCCGGCCCACATAACTGCCTCCGCTGGCCTGGACGCATGCAATCAACTGCCTCCTTATTACGCGAAAAAATGATTCCTCCCACTGACATCTGGGGCGCACCCGTTGGGAGGCTGACCTGTGGGCCTACTAAGTTGACGCGTATGTAGGGCTTGTCAACTTAGTCAACAAACAATTCTAGCAGCAGTAACCGTTGGATTTGAATCGAACGGTCCTGCTGCTTCTTCAATCGCTGCTCTTCTTGCACCAGCCGCCGAAACCAGCGCTGGCGAGACCACCTGCTCCTGCCTCCAGTGGCCGGCTGTGCTGCCGTTGAGGCCTCATCGCCCCTACTACTCCCACGGCTAGCCAGGCCCTGCAGCGACGGCAGCCTCACACCGCAGCCGAACCAGTGAACCCTCGTACTCCTCTCCGCGTGGGCATCCACTGCCGCGTCTTCCCCGGCTCCGCGTCGTCCCCCTTCCTAGGCCTCGCCATCGTCCACCGCCTTGGTGCTCTCGGCGTGGCGTGGTCAACGACCGACTTCCATCGGAAGAGTACTGTACCTGGAGAGGCTGACAGCTGGGTCTATGGCCACAGCCCAGTTTTTTTGTGATTTGCCAAGTAAGTCGCTTTGTCGGGCCTGTTGGGCTGCAAATCATTCAAGACGAGGAGAGCTTTCATTCGGCTGGCCGAGAAAATGGCCTATCAGTAATGAGAAATGGGCTGTACATTTTAAAACACATCAAACCGGCAATTAGTTTCAAATTTCTTTTTTTCATTTCGAGATTTTAAATTACATTGGTTTTTATGCGTGGACAATTTGTTGGATTTTATAATGATATATATTTATTTTTAAAATCAGTTTGAACGTGACTCGAAATTTCGGGATTAAAAACAGTTCGGACCGCAGCAAAATATGCAAAATTTTGTATAATTTTTTAACCGTGGCCACAATATGGGCTGTAATGCTAACAAAAAGAATATGGGCTCCATAAAAAACCTTAAGAATTAGCAAATGGGTTGTAAATTATTAGAAATAATGGCAGATGGGTTGTATGATGTTTTCCACAGATTTGAGGCTTCCCTAAAAAATAAGGTTGACGCACAAGCAGTGACTGTTGGATGTCCATCCAACGGCCGTCGTGCTTCTTCAATCTCTGCTCTTCCTGCTCCAGCCGCTCAAACAAGCGCTGGCGGGACTGCCTGCTCTCTCCTCCCCGCGGTCGGCTGTGCTGCCGCGCAGGCCTCACCGTCCCACCGTACTCCCATCGCTGGCATAGCCATCCCTCTACTTACCCACACCTGCTGTTATTCTCCGGCGACGGCAGAGGAACCAGTAAACCCTCGTACAGTCGTACTCCCCTCCGCGTGGGAAACAACTGCCGACTCTTCCCTGGCTATGTGTCGTTCCCTTCCTAGGCCTTGCCGTCTCCCATCGCCCTGGTGCTCTCGGCGCGGCCTGGTCAACGTGGTCAACGACCGACATGCATCTGAAGTGGACTATACGTGGAGATGCTGACAGCTGGGTCCACGGCCGCACGCAAGGAAATGCCTCGTTATTAGGCGCAAAATAATGATTCCTCCACCTGACATCTGGGACCCATCGAAAGGGCCTCTGTATTTCGTGAAAAAAACGTTACCGCCGCTGACAGCTCGGACCCACTGTCGGTGGGAAACGACACCTATGGGATCACAAGAATCCCTACTACGGTTGCCGGGGCACAGGGTTGCGAGAAGAGCAGGATTAGTAGTCAGCACAAGGATCGTTTACCCAGGTTCGGGCCGCGAGGATGCGTAAAACCCTAGTCCTGCTTTGGTGGATGTATTGAGTGTTCTTGAGCCCTCGAACTAGCTACGGTGGCTGAGTAGTTCCAAATAGCCGAATTCCTCTCCAGTATGCCAAGGGCCTCCTTTTATAGTTGGAAGGGGCCGCCACAGGGGCACACATGAGGTGGAAAGGCATACAGTACTGCGAGCTTATCGCTCTTATTACAGGACAAAACACATTTAATGCGTTGCTTAGGTATCCCCTAGCTTTATCGGGGACGGGAGCGAGGCCCGTCCCGTCCGTCGCCGCTCCCCCTCGCTTCAACACGCGCCCTGGCCAGCGATGCATGCGGTGCCATGTAGGCAGGCAGGCAGCTGAGGTGGCGTGGCGGTAGGGTCTTCACGAAGATCAGCATGCCGCCACGCATGTGCTTGCTGATCTGGCCTGGGAGCTGCATGTTGCCACGCAGGTGCCAGCTCAGCTGGTTGGGCTGGCAGCTGCATGCGAACGGCGGTGGAAGCTTGGCTCGTGCGGCCCTGGCGGTGGCCGTGCTGATGTCCTCGGCAAGGGCCTTGCCGGGGGCCCGGCAAGGGTCTTGCTGTGGCGCAGTCGTCCCCGGCAAGGATCTTGCCAGGGGTCTTGTGGCTTTCCTCGGCAAGGATCCCGCCGAGAGTTGCCGTCTTCTGGTACTCATCTTGATCTCATATATCTATGGTCTTGACAAAGATCTGCAGGCCACCATAGAGGTGCCTCCCGAGCCCTGGTCCAATCGTAGCCGGTTGGGTTGGAACCTGTGGCTCAAGGGCGGCTCGCTCTGTTGGTGTTTGGGCGTGCTACCCCGGCAAGGGTCTTGCCGGGGGAACCTGCTCCGTCCTTCTGCCTCTTTGTGTTCTTGGCTTTGGCATTGTCTTGGGCATCCTGTGCTTCGGCTTCTCTCCGGTTCCCTCCCCTGCTCTGCTTAGCGTGGCCGTAGGCGCGGCTCCGACTGTCCGTGCACAAGTAATGGGGTACAAAGGTGCGCCCCTACTTTTGTGCACCGACAGGAGCCCCCGGGCCTGGGCCACACATAAGCGCGACACGTTGTTGGGCCAGGCCCAGAACGGTGCGTGGGCAGGAGGGGCGGATTCTACCGCGGAATTCCGTCTGCTGCGCTTCCCCACGACTCGCGTTGAACACGCGATGTGGGGGAGGGGCGCGTAACATGGGCGGCATGCGTGGGGCGGTTTCTGCACGCATGCGTCACATCGTGGTAAAGAGGCGGCTCGCGCCTTCCCCATAAAAGAGGGGGGCGTGGAGGCGTGACTCATTTACTGGATGGACCCGGTCGCAATCTTCAAGGCGCCCACGCCCCTTGATCATGGGGCGGGGAACGGTCGCCTCACCCGTCCTTTCGACCCTACACGTTCGCCACGCGTCCTTCATGCAAGTGGCGGGCTCTGGAGGCGGGAAACCGGGCCGTCGTTGATTGGGGCAGCGGGTCGGTCCTGATTCCCTGCGCCTGCGCCGGCCGGATTGGCTGAGTGGGGCGGCTGGGTCTCGACCCTGCCCCTTTATAAAGAGGGGGAGAGAGGGCGCCACCCCACATTCTTCAATATCCATCCTCCTTCATCTTTGCTTCTTTCTTCCACCTGCCATGGCGAGAGGAGGTGCTGGGCCTTCGACGGTGGCAGCGAGGGTCGCTTCTCGTCAGCACGTCCCTCCTTCCCTCGAGCCCGTGGCGGTGGAGCTAGCCACAAGAGGAAGGGGGAGGGGGCGTGGCCGAGGTTGCCGCGGCGGTCGGGGGAGAGGGGGACCAGGTGGCGCGGCGGCCGTGCCTCTGCCAGCGGTGCCTCCCGCGATGCAGGGTCACGTCGGGGACTGGCCCCGCGATTTCTTCATTAGGTTGCGCCGGCCACCATGTCGTCGTCTCCGTCTCCCCACCCCCTTCGCAGAGGAGATGGAGCTCGATCCGCCCCAGACCCTCAGGTTGCACATGAGGGGCTGCGGGACCGGCGGCACACGGGTCGACGTCGACTTCCCCGCTCCTCATGTCATGTATCTCTGTCGCGGATGGAAGAAGTTCGCCTGCATCCACGGCCTGACGGTGGGGCTCGTCCTCTACTTCAAGTTAATGGAGGGCGGCCTGCTCTCCGTCAAGGTCTTCGGAGATCTTGGCACTCGCCTGAAGTGCTGCGTGGAGAGCTCCTCCGATGATGAAGATTCCTCCTCAAACGGGAGTGACGAGGAGGACAGCGGCAGCAGCGACGAGGGAGTCGAGCGACAGGATGCCAACTCTGTCTTCGACTGACCGCGCCCCCCTCCCTCGGCCACACGCCCTGCTGAGGGCCATCCTCGCCAAGCTCTCCATCGGGGTGCTCCCCGTCGTCTCCTTGGGCGACTGGCGTAGGGGGGCTGGAGAAGGCAAAGAAGGCGGTGGCAGCCCTCAACTCGGAGTACGCGGGCACCGACGCCTTCATTGCGTATTGCCGGCCCGCTGCCTCGTCTTCCAGCTCCTTTCCCGGCCCGCTGCCTCGTCTTCCAGCTCCTTTCCCGGCACCAAAATGTTCTCTTGGTGCCTTCTGCTCCTCGCACCTCGCCTAGACGCCCCTTTTGCCCTCTGCTGTCCTGCTCCATCTTCTGAGGAGAGGGACAAGAAAGGGATTACGGGCACTTTATCTCTTTTTAGCTTGTAAGCCTGCGGGCACTTGTTAGATTTAAAGCTTGTAATCCCCTTGCTCATGTTTTTCTTTCCGTACGAACTGTACCTGTATGGGACGTTTTTAATGAAAAAAGGGGGCTTGCCGGGTTCTTTGTGCGCGAGCGAGGCCCGTGCCAAGGACGAATCCTTGTTATTTTTAAGGTAAACATTGTCGCCCGGCAACGGCCCTTGCCATTCCCCTACTTCAACCGACCATTCTCGTGCCCTTGGCGGAGGCGGGGGCGAAGTAGAGTTGGGCCCCTCGTTTATCTCCTCGCCACCGTGACTACTACCAAATTCCGACCCAGGAGGTAGCTCTCAGGTACAGGAAAGGGGGAGCATGGTGGTTTTGGGAGAATAAATGAGGTTTCATATGTCCCAGTTCTATATGGAAATGCATAACAGGGGGATGAAAAACTTATCTGAATCCGCAGCCCCCCGGCAACTGGGTCGCCATGGCTGGATCCTTGTATCCTCAGCCTCCGGCAACCTTGCCCTGCCGGGGCCGGAGCGCCGGTTCGTTCTCCTTTTCCCAAGCGGCTCAGCAGAAGTACCCTGCGAACCAAAGAGAACAGAAAGACACACACTCGACCTCTAGGCTAGGGGTTAGTCGCCGCTAATCACTATCAACCCTAACCGAGGGAGAGACTTAACCTAGCATGCATGCTATGACTTAGGGCACCAGCACTTCATTTATTTATGCTCAGGGTCTGCGCCTGGCTTTGTACAGAGGGTTACATGCCTTGCCGGCAAAGCTTGTACGAAAGGTGGCTTGCCGGGAGGCCCGACAAGCCGCGCCTTATGGGCAAAACTTGCGAAGATGCTTGATGTTCCAGGAGTTTCTCACTGGGACAGCATCTTCGGTCTCCAGGCGGACTGCGCCAGGCCTGGTGACTCGTATTACCCGATTAGGGCCTTCCCACTTCGGCGTCAACTTGTTGGAATTCTTGGCCGACTGAACGCGCCGAAGAACAAGGTCGCCTTCCTCAAAGCTTCGGGCATGGACCTTGCGGCTATGGTAGCGGTGCAAGGCCTGCTGGTAGCGTGCAGCTCTCACAGCCGCCCGAAGACGATCTTCCTCGAGGAGCTTTGCGTCATGTTGCCGCAACTGCTCTTGCTCAAGCTCATCATAAGCAAGCACTCGAGGTGACCCGTATATGAGTTCCGTGGGGGAGCTCATTTTGCAGCGGACCCGCGAGCTAGAGCAGAGGCACCAGGAGGCGCTCGATGCTCAGGCTCTGGTTCACGCCGGTAAGGTGAAGGAGCTGGAGGTGTAGCGGGACGGGCTAAAGGAGCAGGCCCTGAAGCTGTCCGAGGAGAAGGACACGCTCAACGGCGCCCTGACGGAGGCACAGGGCGCGGCCGTCAGCAGGGCCGGGGAGCTCTCCGAGGCCAACAACTCCATCAGGGACCTCAAGCTGAAGCTAGAGGGCCTCGAGAAGATGCTGTCGGAGGCCAGGGCCCAGGAGGGGACCCTGACCAAAAACCTGGAGACCGAGAAGCAGCTGCAGAAGAACGAGGCCCTCAACTTCAAGGAGCACGTGGAGGGCGAGAACCGCTGGCTCGATCGCCTCGCCGCCGTCGCCAACCAGGTTGCTTCTCGGAGCGGAACGTGAGTGCCAACTGCAGCCTGACCCTGTTCTTTGAGAGGGTCGTCGGTGCCTTGGAGTGGCTCCACGCCAACCGGGCGGCTTCGCTGGCCGACGAGAACCGGAGGCTCTGCCGGGGTGCCATGACCAAGGTCCTCACCAAGGTGGCGTACTGGAACCCCACCCTCGACTTCGACGCCGCGCTGGAGAGCTTGCCGGAGGTGTCGGCGTTCTGGGAATGGGGGGTCCCCAGACTTGCCTACCTGCGGTCCACAGCGTGGCTAAGCCAGCAGGCCGTACGGCCCATCTTCATCAAGAAGGCATCCAAGACCCTCGCGAGGGTCCAAGCCTCGCGAGGTGGACGACGCAAGACCTCCTCTAGAGTGGCCGAGCTAGGAAGGCTCGCGAGGAGCGGAGATATCAAGGCGGGGCAAACCTCACGAGGCTCTCGGAACGTGAGCCATGACGAACGACACCAGGCGGGCGCCAGCGCGCGCAGCGTCCTTATTTCCTCTTTGGTGCTAAGGAGGCCAGCGCAGGCGAAGAGTACCGAGGCATCGGGCAAAGGTTGCTATATTGGTGCAACGAGACCAAGACCAGGAGGACGGCAAGACAGAGGTCATTGTGGGGCCCAAGACAGCGTCACCATCAGAGCTTTTCGTAGGCGAATACCGCTTTTGTCAGGATAGCTTGTACTAGCTGCCCCCCTTCAAATTTGCCCGCCGTTGTTGGCTCCCTCCCCGATCGATATTTGGGAAGAGGACCAGGGCCTATATAAGTAGAGCTAGCCACCATAGTAGAGGCATCTCATCTTAGTTTGATCCAACCCGATCGAGAGCCGAGCCACAAGAACACCTCAACCTCAGGAGGCTGTTCTTCCCTTGTACTGTTCATCATGAGCCCAAGAGGCAATCCACCACCACCACACTTGAGTAGGGTATTACACCGCAACTGTGGCCCGAACCAGTATAAACCTCGTGTCTCTCTGTGTTGCGAGTTCGTCGAGTTCGTCTGCGAGATCTTTGCGAGCTAGGGCGTAGATCGGTAGGAGGGAAAGACTTTGCGCCCACCCCAGTGTTCAAACCTCAAGGGTTTGCCGGCACCCCACATCCGACATTTGGCGCGCCAGGTAGGGGTGCACCGGAGCTCCTCTCCACCAACATGCGCCCCGTATCGCCGCACTACGCTCCCATGGCAGGTGCCCCGCCGCCCGCCTCTGCGGCCAACACCAGTAGCAGGGAGTCTGGGTACCGAGCCCTGGCCCCCGCTCTACGGCGAGTGCAGTGGCCAACCAAGTTCAAGCCGGAGATGCTGCCGCGTTAAAATGGCGCGGCAGACCCGACGCCGTTCCTGCTGGTGTACGAGGAGGCCGTCCTTGAAGCCAGAGGCGACGAGAAGATCATGGCCAACTGGTTCCCCATGGCCCTCGCCGGCGAGCCGCGTGCCTGGCTGCTCAACCTCCCGGGATCCACGGTGGCATCATGGGGGGAACTCCGCAACCTCTTCACCGTGCGCTACGCGGTGCCGGCGCACCACGCAGTCGCGGCACTGCTGGGTGGCTCCCAAGCACCACCGTCGGATCACCACGTCAAACTGTTCCTCCGTCAGATCGGGGCCGTCTCCAAGCGCTCGGGGGCTCCGCCAGGTTGGGCTGCCCCAGAGGCCAACCTCACCTTCGGCTCAGAAGACCACCCCGGCTCCACCACCAGCTCCGGCATGCTCCCGATGCTCTGCACGCCCACCATCTGCAACGTGGCTGTCACCAAAACCTTCATTGACGGCGGTGCAAGCCTCAACTTGCTCTCCGTAGAAGCCTTCGGCCTTCTCCACGTGCCGCCCGAGCGGCTCAACCTCAGCAAGCCCTTTTTGGGAGTGGGTGGTGGAGCTGCCCACTCTCTGGGGCAGATCTGCCTCCCTATCACCTTCGGCACACGCGACAACTACCGCACTGAGCTGGTGGACTTCGACATCGCCCACGTCGGTCTCCCATACAACGCCATCCTCGGGTACCCGGCTCTCGCTCAGTTCATGGCGGCGACTCACCCGGCCTACAACCTCATGAAGATGCCAGGGAGCAAGGGCGTCCTGTAACACCCCGCATGCAACTTGCCATATTTGTAACTCCGACTCTTGCCATTTTCGGCTATGTGCTATGATATTCCCTCCGTGGTCGGGTTTTGTCTTTCGATTTGCATTTTGTCATGTCATGCATTTTCATATCATGTCATCATGTGCATTGCATTTGCATACGTATTCGTCTCTTGCTTCCGAACATTTTCCCCGTTGTCCGTTTTGCAATCCGGCGCTCCTATCTCCCCCGGTGCACCCCTTTCGTTTTCTTTCGTGTGCGGGTGTCAAACTTTCTCGGAATGGGCCGAGGCTTGTCAAGTGGCCTTATTATACCACCCGGAGACCACCGGTCAAGTTTCGTTCCATTTGGAGGTCGTTTGGTACTCCAATGGTTAACCGGGCATCCGCAATGTCCATTTGAGTGCCCAGCAAAAACCCCCTTAAAACCAGCCCAAAACCCACCAAACTCTCTTCCATGCTCTAGGTCGTTCGATCACGATCGTGTGGGCGAAAACCGCACCTCATTTGGAGCCTCCTAGCTCCCTCTATCTATAAAAGAGCATCCCCTCCCGAAACGAAATCGCAGTCTAAACCCTAGCCTTCGTCCCTCTGCGCGCCGGACGTGTCCGTACGCCGCCGGACACAACCCGCCGCCGGCCGCAGCCAATACGGGCGCGCCACGTCACCCCGGGCGCTCTCTCTCTCCTCCTCGCGCCGCCGGCCCGCCGGGCCCAGGCGGGGCCTGCCCGGCCCGTACCAACGCCGTCTGCCTCCCGCCCGGCCTGCCCCGCCGCGCCGCCTCTCCACCGGCCCCGGCCACCCGCGCCGCCGCGCCGGGGTCCGCCGCCTCCAACCCGCCGTGCCACCGCCGCCATCGCCTACGGCCGTCGCCGGCGCCGGCCGCCGCGCCGTGCCTTG